>NC_135761.1:18616174-18646110 GCF_052425735.1 Oculina patagonica
GGTTGTATCTAATTAGAGCGAAGATTTTTAGTTCCTGTTACGTTGAAGCAAACACAAGTTATTTGTAGAGTAGGGATTATGCCGTTTTTTTTTCTTTTGTTTTTTTACACAAGACCTCGCAGAGTTTTCCAACTGGAAAAATGCGGACAATTTGGTAACTTTTACCACAAGCAATTCGCCCCTTTTTTCTTGTCTTCGAGGACTTACTAGGTCCTGACGGATACTAGTGAACGACTCTTGTTTTTCTAAGTTTGTCAATACAGACGATTTTGACTTGCTTGTCAAAAGGAAAGGTAAAAATGTATAGACTGAATTAGGTCATCTCTAAGTTTGTTCAACTGGATTTCGAAAACTGTTTTTATTAAGTATACAGATAATTTAGATTGGAAACTTTGCTGATATTATGTCTTCTTAGTAAAATTATACTCTTCAAGGTGATCGAATCTTTTTCTTCACGAAGTTCATGGCTTTGCGGATGATTTAATATCTCACGGGTTTGTCTGATATCTGGCTAAATAAACATGTCGTGTACTACTATTTGCATTATTCAACCTACCATATTTACTTTTTGCAATTGTTTATGAAAAAGATTCTTTTTGTGAACAAGTTGGAGTCATTGCTATGGATGTAACTCTGATCCGCTACATTGAAAGAATTGGATTTTTTTGGAAATAAATCAAAGCAGAGCATAAACATAAGTTAGTGCGTCTCTTTTAGTCAGCTAGAAGACTCTTGAGATACACTTGTGCTGCACGAAAAGAATATAAATAAAAAATAATTGTGGTAGACGTGTAGACTAGGAATTAATGTAGAGGAATGCTTATTAAGAGAAACGCGGTTTTGAAATCCACGTGTTTTAGTTAAATAATGTAAACCTAAATAATTTTGGATCACGCAAAAAAATGTATACACGCGTGCATGAAATAATTATGGATTTATGTGTTCACGTGCGGTTAAATAAAATCCGTCAGTCAGTTTCATTTTCAAAGAATCCCATCTCTATCTTGCAACGGCTTTATTTTGCCAAAGACCAGAAGTTCACTCAAAAACTTCATAAAAAAAAATGTTCGCACCCAATTACCAGCAGTCAAACACTTCACAAATGTGATTAGTTCATAAAATGGTATAAAACATTCCTTTTTCCTCAAAGTCGAGTTGAGCTCTGATACCCCTCTTATAAGTTGAATTACGTGATGGCGAAATTTGGTATAGTTGCTTATGTTAGTTCGCGCAAAGGCCGTTTTTTTTCTTCTTTTTCTTACTTAACAATGTTAAACATCTTTTAACTTTGGATCTCATGATAGATTTATTTACCGTACTAACGAAAAAAATCTGCTTTGTTTGGCAGAAAAATGATTCTCGTGGCATGACACAAATTATCAGTATTTACACTAAAAGTCGGCTCAAAGTGAATTAAATATACTTTACTTTACTCTCTCTCCTTTTAACCCTAAATTGCTCTTTTAGAAATTTTTCAAACTGACAAATTAGTGAACCTTTTTTATCTTCTCGTACTTCAAGAATTTGAGTTGACCAAGGTTAACAAATCTTGTTTTGTCATGCTTGTAAACACAGACGGCTTTGACTTGTTTGCCTTTGACCAAAAACAAATCTGTTCAGCTTGTTCATCCTATGGTTTGCTTAATTATGACAAGGGCGCCTCTTCATTAGAAAAGGATGGAAAAGGATTGATCATAAAGTGCCCATCAATGTTGATGGATGATAGATGTAATGACAGTTATCAAAAAATGACGTTTCAGGACAGTCGAATCTTTTGGCTTTACTGATCAAGATTGTTCAGTCCCACGGGTTTGTTTGGTTTTCTAAAGGTTTTTCTATTTTTGTAGTAATAAATATGTCATGCAATGTACACAATTGCGTTTTCCATAATTTCATTTTAACACAGTAAACTGTATGTTGCAATGTTTATTTATTCGTGAAATCGGCTTTTCCCAAATCATAACGAATGAATTCAAGAATCCAGCCAATAGATTACTCCAGGCTTCGTATTGCCGGGGACTTGTACTGACGATCGGGTTTTGAATGATTGAAATTTCTTTTTCTTTATGGCCGTGTATCCTACTTGCTCCACTATATAATTACACTAAATTGAAATTGCGTTACGACTGAGTTTATACAACTCGCTTGTTTGACATTTAATTTGCTAAAAAACTAATATCATACGCGCGACAAGCATGTGCAACAGAATCTCTCTGTTGGTAGATATATTACGCAGCCCCCGGCAACATCAGCCTGAAATAGTAGAGGATGATTGCAGAGGTAGAGAAATAGATGACATTGTGTTGGAAAATACACGACATTTGCATTCTGGGGCGGGGGGGGGGATGAGGCTCTTATTCGGTACAGTTGTCATCAGTTGACGAAAATTTCTATAACTCGAACTTGCTGGGTTACTTCTTTTTTCTGGATATCGGTATCTATTGATCGCGTTGCGAAACTTATCAGCTGTTTGGCTGTAGCTAGACAATTGATAGTAGCTTATCCATTTGAGAGACGACACTCTTTATTCAGCTATGGAAAGTTGTGATGAGCCATTTCCAATTTCGAAATCAAACTGACCGAGTAGACAAATATCCATTTAACTACAAGCATCTTAACTCTCTTTTGGTCAATTTTAGTATGCTTGGAACTGACTGTTCGCTTTTGACTGTGCTAGAATGCGAGGATTGATCAGTTTGTAATTGGCCATCACCGAAGCCCACGATAACTTGATTATCAATAGCTTTTCAAGTGACAGAGATGGCCACAGTATTTCTCAATTCGAATTCACTTATTGTAACTCGCGTTTTGTCGCTGTTTTAAATATCTCGACCTTGGAACGCAACTCAGGAAATTATTCACCGTTCTGTAAAAAGTTTGCTATCTTGATTAGTGTTCTTGTGATCACCTTGTTCATTTTACACAATCGTAGTTTCAGTTATTTACCTTTGCTCCACTGTCCACCATTTCTCCACGTCGTGTCGCCTATTCACGTAACATAGGCCACTGAACGCCTGGAACCGGCTAACATAGAATTTCTTGGAGAATGCTTGAATTCTTATCATATTGCAGACTAAAAGTGATTCAAAACCTTTGGTTGGTTTAACGATTTCCTTTTCAGCGGCCATCAACATAGTACTGAGGTGTACTTTACCTACTAACAGGTGACTCACATCGTGAATTCATTACGTCACATCTTTTTCCCAGGACCTCGATCGCATTATTCGCGCGGCAAAGAGAGAACGCCAAAAGGACTAGGCCGAGTAGCCATTATTTAAAATCCAACTTCAAATCATTGCAGGTTGGGTGTCAATTCGTGCCAAAAATTACACTTTTGGAATTCTGAAAAGTTAGTACTGTTACACGATTGGTTCTGGCCTTAATTTCCCCACGAGCTTTTGCTCGCTTTCAATTCAAGCATGTATGATCTTCACTGGTGCTTATTTATGTAGCACATGATTTTCACTAAATTAGTTATGATTTTTTGTGCACCTTCTTTTCGATGCCACGCGCGCCATTCGCGAGGTGCCTCCATAAAAATTACGAATTCGCAAAACTGGGACCTGATCTAAAGTCGACGCGCTAATATTTTTTAGAACAAGGTCTGGTCTACAAATAACTGAAATAAAATGAGTTGGCACTCGTCATATAATGATAGAAAAGCTTGCAGAAATTCGACAAAATAGCACATTCCATTACTATTGAGTCATTTGAAGGCTGTTTTCATTTAAATTAATTGTACTTAATAACATTTTAAACCCGCCATTGATTTTAAAAATAGACTTTATAACAGTTAAGACATGACAGCGTTTATTAAGCTAACCTTAATTATGTACAAGACTGCACAACATCTCTTCCAACCACTGGTGTCGTCAGGCGTAGCTGCACGAAAATTCACGATGGGGTCCAGTCTAAACTACTGAAAGTCAGCCAAATGACAGCTACTGTGTGTACAGCCTTCATTGAAGATTGAAATACATGCTATTTTACTTGCTCAAGAATAGAGTTTCTTGCGTTTTTCCAACGGCCCTGTCAATACACAAGGACCGTTTGAGAAGAACTCTACATCATCTTGCGGTGAAACAGGGACGCAATGAAGATTGCGGTATAACCAACTTTAGTCTTTTCATTTACTGCAAACCAATGGCTGCGGTCACATCTACGACGTAACTTAAGTTTAACTATAGTTAGTCTCAAGTTACGTGACGTTATACCTAACTATAGTTACACCAATGCAGCTAACTATAGTTAGTTCTGATTAGCTTTTGAATAATTTCGAATTTAAATTAGTTCATGACAGCCCTTGTTGTTGATCTGTGTCTAGTTGTTCCTCTATTTTTTTCTAATTTTGCACGGCATCTTGGCGTGGAAGAAAATAAAATGCAGTAAGGATGCTAGAAGCCGAATAATTCAAGCTTTATTTTTGCTAACATTAATATTGGTGATATGTAATTTCTTGGCATGTTGTTTTTCTTTATTTCCTTCCCTTCACGCTTTGTTTTGCAGATTTACTATGTTTATCTCGCACGTGCGAAAAGAATTGTCGCATTCTGATTGGTTTTTCGTTTGTAAACTTAAGACTAACCCATGAACCCTGCCTGGGTATAACTATAGTTAGTCTGTATTGTTTTGGATCAGCGAGGCGTAAATTTTCTAACTATAGTTAGGGTGAACAGAGAAGCGGTCACATTACCGAAATAGCTAACTATAGTTAACGCCGTCTTAACTATAGTTAGCAGTCTAGATGTGACCGCAGCCAATGTTCCTGGTCTTTAATTTACGTTTTGAAAATTCATTGTTATCTAATATACTGTATACAACATAACAATATTTCAAACACCTTTATTTGGCAGCTTATTTTGTGGACCGGTTGCTTACCGAAGCTCAAAACTTACAAAGAAAATAGATATTTTACATCTGCATGCTTACTAACTAAAAGTGGTTGCTAAGAGATTCTTCTGCATTATATTCATGAAATTAACGATCAAAATAATTTTCTGTCTCCATAGAGTTATGCATGGTTAATAATTTTTAACGAATCACTGAGCGCGTTATTCCTTGTTTTTTTTTTCATATAAATATAATTATAAACATGATAGATATCAAACAGAACGGGGATTAAAGAAAAAACATTTATATAAGACTGGTATTTTTTTTTTCAACTCTCTCATGGAACGAGGACAGTTAGTAAGTTTTCACATCTCTCTCGTGCCAAGTCTCCTCGAAGAATTTCAACCCTTGCACGGTTGGTAATCGAGCCTTAGGACAAGCAACAAATTTGCAATTTTGTCTCGTACTCAAAGGGCACGAAGTTATTTTTATTCATGACTTGGTCTATGATCTGTGTCTACTCAAAATTTGCTTGTATATAATTTTTTTTACCCTTTTATCCACTCTTAAATAACGCTTTGGATGCTGGAAAAAGCAACGAATAGTTTAAACGGAAAGGCTTACCATGTTTACATTGGAAGGACTTCGCACGACATTATATAACAAGCGTCGCCCTTTTGGTTTGACGAGGAAAGAGATGTTTGGTGTAAGTTTTGATGATCATTGATCGCTTACATGTCACAGAATCAGTGGACGAAACAGGATAAACCACAAAGGACTGCAAAGTAATGCGATGTAAGTAATCGTGTCTGATTCGACCGAAATTTGAATTTTATCTTGGTCAGTCAGACGCCAACAGCGGTGACTTTGGAGGGTTGGCAGATTCGGTTGGAGCACAAATTCATCGAATCAAATTAAGAATTAAACCACTTGGGATGGAGTGAATAGGGGTACGCAAATCTGCCAATCCGTACTATTTTTGGTCAAATCCGTAAATCCGTCACTATTTTCATTCAAATCCGAATACACATTTCTTGAAAACTTTGTGTGGTATAGTTTCACTGCGTCTGGCGGTAGATGCTGTTTTTTATGTCAATTTTTTAAGAAGAGTCTTTTCCTCGCTTGTTTTTGCGTCAATTTCGCCAACACGCCACCGAGAACCGACCAAAGTGATCCGAACTTATCCACGATCAGAGCTTCCTGACATAAAGAGTCCGGAATCCGCGCCAAAATTCTCAGCTAATCCACGATCCGCTGAATTTTCGAAGTCGGCAAATCCGCTCAATGTATCGCAAAAAATCCGCAATCTGGGCGCGTTTTAATTCCAAATCCGTCGATCCGAGAACCTATTAAAAATGAGCCGGGAAATTGAGCCCGCGGTCATCCCCCCGAAAGACAAAGACCGGACCCAAGAAGGCGGCGGAAATCGAGCCTACGAACCTATTCACCCCTCTCCACTTGGTCAATCGCAGATTGTATCTATCCAATTATTATTTCGTGAACGTATAAAAATAACTGACAGCGGCACGCATCTCTTGCCAAAACGACGTTTCGAAGACGCATTTCTTTTCTAAAATGATTTACCACGACGTATTTATAGTTGCTGACTATGTCACTATTAGATTTAACTTAGTGCTTATTATTGCCTGTTTCTTCGCTGCAGTGTGCACTTACACTTATGATATTCTCTTGTGCAGAAGCGTTTCCTGTTGATAGTGACATGAATAGAGCTGGTCACTGCTGGCGTTGTGAGTCACCCTGCACTCAACGGTGCTCGCGTTGCCGAGTGGCATTCTATTACTCCAAGGGATGTCAAAAACAAGACAAGTGGCGACATGAACCTGACTGTGATGACGCGGTGTTGAAGACGAAATGTTTGGGCTGCGGTGCTGAACGAGAAGGAATGATGAAGTGTTCTAACTGCTTGGATGCTCATTACTGCGGTGTCGAATGCCAGAGAAACCACTGGCCACAACACAGGTCTTTGTGTCAAGAAACTCTACAGAAAACAATTGATTTAGCTGACCGCATAAAGCAGTTTTTCGAGTACAAACAGAAAAATGCCGGCCTTGTTCCTACATATTACTGGGGTAATGTACCGGCCGTGGATCTGATCAACTTGTCAATGAACGAAGGAGAGGAGTATTCCAACCCGCTTGCTTTGTTATTGTGTGGAGTCGGTGATCCCAGGAATGTTCTGCTGACCATTGCATCTTTACCTGATGTTTATAAACAGCAAGCAACGTTCGTGTTGAACGACATATGTCCGTGTACTCTCGCCAGAACAGTCCTGCTTCTGTACATGTTGTACAAAGGTAACGGTTACATACAAATCAGTTTATTGAACCTCCTTTCTTTGCAGCTGTCTTGAAAATGTCAAGCTAGATGGGTACTTCTGGGATGCTCATCGTATCATTTATAGGGTCGAAACTTTGGCTTGGTATCGCTTTGTTTGTCACAATTAAATTGTCACCATTGGTTTATATTATGATATAGGATACGCTCAAAGTAAGCCCCCAAATAAACAGCAACATATTGCCAAGAAATTGATTTGTCTTAGATATGGATTTTGGCCTATCATTTATCTGTAAGAGAGTCTACATTGGCACCTCTTAAGGGGAAGAATAATCTCAAACCACACCCCCAGAAATAATAGACTCTGGTCCGACGTTTTGGGGGTGTTTTTTTTAGCACTCCCGACTAGCCTCCCTTCAACTATTACACATGCCTGGAGACCCCTCCCCCCACCCCCCCCCCTTCCTGCTCTTCCGATGCGAGGTGGTCGCATTGATTTCTAACGTGGTAGCCGTGATCACAGACCAAAGCTCTGTGTCCGGAAAAAAAAGGAAGCTAAAAGGAACGAGATTATGTAGTGTACATACATACATACATCCTTTATTATCTTTCCCCAAGGGGGCTTTTCGAAGACAATATGGTACAATACTACAATTAAATACTAATATACTGAAATTAATAATGTTACATTCTAATTTAGATAATCACGAATTTAAAAAATCGACAATTAATTTACGTTTCAATGTTTTTTTTTTTAAAAAAATTGAAATAGTTCTACTAAGTTTTAAAGTAAGATCCAGTGAGTTCCAGATGGTAGTTGCGTAGCCTTAATAACCGTTCTTTTTCTTTGATTGCAGGAGGGAATTGTGTAACTGACGCAGTCATTCGTGTTTGGTATTCACTGTATATTTCTGAAGGAGACTTTTCCTTGCTGATGTCAGCACTTCACGACCTCGTGACAACTGCCGAACTGCGCACTCTCACTGAAGGCGTAATGGAAATTTCTGCTGACCAGTTGAGTCAGCTAAAGGACGTTTGGGTCGCGTGGCTACGCTTGGCACACCGCAAGGGATCGTGGGTAGAGGAACTGAGACAAGAGGCGAACTCTCGTGACTTACAAAGGGAAAGTGGAATTAAACGTTACATACACGCTATTCCAAAAGAACACAGACTTTCTGCTCAGCGATATTTTGATACAGGGATTTTTTCATCGTCAACAACAAAAGGCGAAACTCTTACACAGCAAAACCCTACTTTGATGGGCCGCGGATTCCTCTGGCTTTCCGACAACTCCGAATTTCAATACAGCATACCGGTGGATGTGCTTCCTTTCAGTGGGTGGGATTACAAAGCGATGAAGAAATTTTGCCATGCTGATTCTCTACCAGAGATGTACAGCATCTACTTATCGAACATCTTAAACCAGGCCGTTGAGAAACTGCAGAGGAATCAGATTAAATTTCGCTTGATTTTAGCTGACATTCTGGATATCGAGGCTTTTCTTCCTGTCAATCTCAAATATGACCGCATCACTACTTCCAACTTGTGGGACTATTACCCCCTCGCCGTTTTACTTACAAAGTTTAAATGCTTGTTAAAGGACACCAATCCTCACGCGGTCATGTTGACTCAGACGTTAAACTGGGCAAAGCGAAATTTGGAATTTGCGCATCTGTTACACTGTTCAAGTATCAGTGACCAGATTGACCTTGACAGCAGAGCGATGAAAGACACGCGAAATCCAGAACTTGTTAATTTATCTGGGATGGCAGGGGTGATCGAATATCGTAATATAACGCGAGAATTTCTCATGTTTTTGCGCGCATCTCTTCTCACCTCAAGAACTGACGAGGAACTATCTTCCCTCCGGAGAAAAAAGAAACTCCCGTCTATCATATCTCTGTTTGGTTCACTGAGTGTTTATTTTCGCGACTTTATTAGAAACGAGAACACGGTGTTTCCTTTTAGATGGGCGCTGAACTGTCGTCGAGTTACCATGTTGAAAGGTTTCGAGAGAACTTTGGAATGGAAGCTCCTGGCAGCAGATGCTGGAGAGTGAAGAAGGTGCAAAGAGTAAATACAAAGACCTTTCGGTCAGCCAAACCGGTGAAGTGACAGGGAGAATTGGAATTGTTTATGTTCACTCTGCAACAATTTCCAACAAGTGTCGTACAGGTCTTATCTTTATGTGTCTAAAATTGGCTTTCTCTTCCCCCCCACCTCCCCGCATTCTCTCTCACCCGCTCCCCAGATGCTCAGTTGCATTTGTGAAACATTTCCAAGAGTCATACTTCACCAAAAGAACATACATTCTATTGTATTTCAAATGAGTTATAAAACCAGTCTTTTTTCGAACCCTGGCCGGGGTCACTGTGGTCTGTTCTTGGGCAAAACACTTAAATCTCACAGTGCTTCTCTCCATTCAGGTGTATAAATGGGTATCGGCAAATTAAATGCTGGGCGTAACCCTGCAAAGGACTAGCATCCCACTCTGGGCAGAGTAGAAAAGTACTGCGAGTCGCTTTATGCTAAGAGAGGATTTGCTTATACAGTGTTTCTTATTGCTGTTATGATTATAATTTCACATGTATTTACTAGCGTTTTAGTACATACGTTTTGTAGTCAGGAAATGCCTTGTTCAGTCTGATTAATATTAAATCACAGTGAAGCAGCCTCAATAATATACAATGAGTGTAACGGGAATTTTATTTTGGAGTTTACTGTATACTCCTATCCCCCTTTCACAGAGTAATTATATTTCCAAGTTCGCCTGTTCTAGTGAAGTGATTTTTTCATCATGGCTCAACCCCCCTCCCATCTCAACTTCTTCTACTAGTAAGCTCCCTGCTTGTTGTTGCACAAAATTACTATCAGCCAAGTTTGTTGATCTGCTGCAGTATACCTTATTGTTTTTTTATAAGTAAGAAATACGTTCTTAAGCCGAAATTCAACCCCAAAATACGTAAACTTACGTACGTACTGGGTGGCTGAGAAATATGACGTTTCAGTAAGAGTCGGATGCGCTTAAAGCATTTGTTTTCCAGTTTTCTTACGCCTGTCTTTAAAGACTTTGTCACCAGCTTACATGATACAAATTTCAAGAAAAGTACGTGTAGTATATTTCATTTCTAGCTAATTTTTCTTCACTTGAACGCAAAAAATTCTATTTTTACGCCATGAAAAACGCGCCCGACAGGTCTATTTGTTTGTTCCCTTTGATGAATCTACAAGCAACTGTTAATACAGAAAATAGAAAACAGCTAGTTACATTTCGCTTTGTGTGCTACAGTTAAGACAGTGTTTTCGCCATATGTTGCGCGATTTTGTATTCCTTGTAAAACGTCAGTAGATCAAGTCGCCAAGTTCCTCACAGTGTTTTCCCTTTTTTAATATCGGGTATCGTTAAAACTTCCGGAGTAAACTCCAACTATATTAGACCTTTGAGTCGATTTTATTTAATCGCGAGCAGGGGCGTAGCCAGCTTTTTTAAGAGTTGTAGGCCTGAGCAACCACTTTTTGGGGGAGTGGAAAGGGGCTGGGGGAAGGTCCACCGGAGCAGCATAAAGAAAGTTATTCGAGGATAGAACAAACAGTCAACCATTTCTTTGACAATCTTCCTGCTTTTAATTATAAACAGCAGACGTGAAACAATTACAAAGTACACCCAGTAATGAAACGAACAACTCGTTCTATAATAAAGCAACTTATCACAGTCCCCTTAAAAGCCTTTATGCAGGAATGGATGTTTTGTCTCGGGATCTAAGCCTGAGGTCTAGGAACTTCTTCAACATAGATGCGGGACACTGAATTCCAGCCTGTGTGGGCGTCGGCATTTCCAAGACTTTTACAATTTCCGACCCAGAATCCCACGCGCACCTTGCCTTTGTGGATATTGTCACAGTGACCCTCAATATGGCGGACACGGTGAAGATCTTTATTCTTTCCAGTCCGCATGTACACAACACCGTCAATTGGCAGGGGAGCTGCACATTCAGCACCGTTGAAAGTGAAATACCAGCGTTTGCAACATCCATCACAGCCATGGTTTCTTAGAACACCAGTCCAGTAAACATGAAGTGCTGTGTCAGAAAAGTTCTTAGTGAACACACAGTCCTGTGGAAAAATGATGATCAATAAAAAGGAAATTAATGTTAATGTTTATTTATTTTTGGTGTAAAGATCAGAATTATAAAAAGTGTCGGAGTAATAGTTATGTAATATTGTGTGAAACCCAAATATTGGTTGAAAATGGAAACTCGCGTTTTCTACGTTCGTTAATTTTTTTCATTTCAAGACAAAACGGTGAATCCATACATGTTTATATATTTCCTCGGAGCAACTCTTGGTGCCTATTCTTCGTGCCTCTTCAGTTCTTCGCCGCTTCTTCGTAAACAATGCTCTTGAATGGACTAAAACAGTGGTTTTTCGTACAAATGCGTACAACTTATTCGTGAGTGCTTGACGGGTCTAAGACACTTTTCGCTCATGTAATTTGTCTTATTTCATCTTCGAAACTTTAAGCGCTAATAACGAACTTTTACTTTTTCACGTCGGACGCTGGACTTTTGCTGCTTGCAAATATTTTAAAGACAGTTAGTCTGCATAGATTGATAGTTAAATATTGTCGGCTCAGGCATGTAGGGCCATCTGTGGTACCGCAGTTTGAAACGTGTTGTTAGAGAGATTCACCCTGGGTTGGTTTTTCGTTGAACAGTTCGTTACACAGCGGATACAAAGATCAATGTAACGTTGTCCCTCGCGCGCTTATACCCTTCTTTCGCGCGCGCTCGTATTTTAAACTTTTGAACTCTCTAACGGGCCTGTCACTGTGCCCCTGACGAGAATGACAGGCTTTCTGAGTGCAGACTAGCATATTTTTCTTATCAATCTGTGCCGAATATTATTTTTTTTAGTGAGCTCACTAAACTATTACCTAAGATTGTAATAGGCTTCTGTTTATAGTCTTCGTAAACGCCTTACGTGAAATTTGTATCTTTAGGCCCCGTTTACACGGGTCCGGACAAATTTTTGCATGGACGAATTTTGTTCCTGGACCGCCTGTTTATATGGATCCGTGCAAATTCTGTTACAGATTGCAGTGGTGTTTACACGGATCCGTGCAAATTTTATACCAGTCGCGGCATGTGAATGGCTTTTTTTACGTCTCTGTTGTGATTGGTTATCGCTAATGTTTTAAGCCAATCATGTTGCAGCTGATGCAGGACGCGACAAATCAAACATGGCGGCAGACAAAAACTTTGGCTTTGGCTTTCTGGCCCGTTACTTTTTCCTCGGTTGGTTGTTTCGTAAGCTGTACATGCTCACAAAGAAATTCAAACGTGTAAGATGCCTCGATCGATGAAGAAGATCGGAAACAAAAGCCATTTGCAGCAACGTGTGCTGCAAAAGCCCGCCTAATCCGGCCAAAATAGCGATGCATGCTGCTGCCGCTCGTCTCCTCATATCTGCATTTGTTTCTTTTGTCTTAAATTTAACAAAATGGAACAAAATGTTTCATTTTCGATAGGCAACCAGGCAAAACATAACTAGATTCCAGGCCTTAACAACGCTATCTGAGCAAAAAGTTGCACGGTTCGGGTGTTTACACGAGTCCGTACGAAATATGGAACCGTGCCGGTCAAACAGTTGACCTGCTTTTTTCAGGTCCCAAACTTGCACACTTAGCCGTTCAAAAATTCGTCCATTTCCGCCGGTCCCGTGTAAACGCAAGGTGGAACCGTGCAAGTTTTTGTCCGTGCAAAAATTTGTCCGGACCCGTGTAAACGGGGCCTTAGAACTGTATTAATGTTACATTGTTATTGTTATACATTTTAAACGGCATGATTTATTTCCAAAATGTGGGACCTTCCAAAACTTGTGTCCAACTTGATACAAGAACAGGACTCGGCGAAAGTGCTTGCGTTAAAAACCATTTTGTTTAACCCTGAATCATTTAATTTTCATTGGTAGATACTGTCTTTATATACTTGTTCACTAAACGTTAGGAGAAACCAATTTGTGCATTTCACCGCCCTTGTGTAGAAAAAAATATATCGTGATCTCTTGCAACAAATCTTTCTTTAAGAAATGGTCTTGCTTCATCCAAGAATAAAATAACTTTCTAATCATTCTGAAACACTTACGGCTGGCATAGCTAAGAAGAATTAGTCTGCAATATTTTATTTTCTCTTAGAACATCGTGAGACTGTCATGGCTTAACCAGAAACACACTGTATGTCTTGATCCTCAATGCTACCTTACTCTCATGTTATTGTGTATATTTAAATGCAAGCACGTAAGTTTTGACTCCATAAGTCCTTCGGGCTCAAGACTTGCGCACCTATATAGGCTCCCAAAAACCCTTAAGAAGAAGTTAGCCGTACGGCCCATTTTATAAGCAATGAGCACCTATTACTACGCACTACAAGCTCAAACCGCTCTCTTTGAATCGACATACAGTTACTGACACCTTCGATTTCGTCAATGAAGTGCGAGAGCTTACAATCAGCAAAGGCAATTTTTTTGGTATCGTACCACGTGTCATCTTTATTTACCAACGTACCGTTAGACGAAACAATTGCGATCTTGGCCGAGAAAGCCTTCAGGGACAACTGGTTTAACTCTACATAGGACCTGAACATCTCTAAAGAAGACCTTGCTGATCTGCTGAGAGCGTCCACCAAGGGTCAGTTGTTCTAGTTCAATGGTGCCCTGTACGAACAAATCGACGGAGTGGCCATGGGGTCCCCTCGGGCCTTTGCTAGCTAACGTGTTTATGTCATTGCTAGAAGAGAAACTAGAGCTAGAAGGCAAACTGCCTGATTATGACCGCAGGTATGTTGACGATACTCTCACTGTAATGCCCAATAATACTACAGCTACGGACTTCATAAACACCCTGAACCACGCCCATCCCTCTGTCAGCTTCACAATGGAAATCGAAAATGATGGAATGCTCCCCTTTTTCGGCACTCAGCTCCTAAACCGTGCACCTACAATTGAAACCAAAGTTTACGTGAAGCCTACTAATACTAGTTTACTTGTCCACTACCAGAGTCACGTTGACAACCGTTACAAACGGAGCTTACTAACATTTACGCTCGATCGCGCGTATCGGTTGTCCTCCTCTTGGCGATACTTTTCCGAGGAGTGTGAACGTTTGAAATCCTTATTCTCACGTCTGGATTACCCTCATCATCCTATTAACCCTACCATCAATACCTTTGTGAACTCGAGAGTTGCAGGCCAGCAGCCATTGCAGGCTTCGGGAAAAAATGGCGGCAGATGACGTGACCCGAGTAGTCATACCCTTTAAGGACCAAGTTTCTGCAAACATTGTAAAGACGCAGTTGAAAGAGATTCCAAACACCAGTCCAGCCCGTATTTGTCAGTCGGAAAATTGGCCAGGACCTTTAAGAATGTGAGACCAAACCACAGCTTGTTAACCAGCAGTGCGTAGTGTACCAGTAAAAGTGTAACCTGTGTGATAGAGGGAGCTACGTTGGCTACACGCGCAGGCATTTGCATGCCCGCGTGGATGGCCATAAAAGCACGTCATCTTCTGTACGCAAGCACTATGACAACGACCACGCGGGTGCTGTCCCTGAGGACCTCCTCAGTTGTTTCAAAGTTCTAAAGCAATGCAGGAACAAATGTCCCTGAGGACCTCCTCAGTTGTTTCAAAGTTCTAAAGCAATGCAGGAACAAATGTCCCTGAGGACCTCCTCAGTTGTTTCAAAGTTCTAAAGAAATGCAGGAACAGATGCTTTACATCAAGCAATTAACACCGAGGTTGAACGTGCAAACGGATTCAATCCGTGCTAAAGTATTTGTATAGCCACTACCATTATGCAAGTGTTTCTCTCTTTGAACCTCGCATTTCATTAATTTTTCTCAATTTACCCTTGATAATGGCGTCATGATGTCGCCGAAAAGTCGAGAAATAATATCGTTTGTGTTTACCTGTTTGTGTATAACTAAATCACTGTTAACATGTACGTTTCGTCAGTAATATTGTAAGTAAATTTTAATGTAATGTAGGGTTAAAAATAAGCATTGTATAGCGTAATGTGTAATATAGCAAAAATGTTAAATTTATGTAATCTGTAAGTTTTTTAAAATAATAATAATAACTATTTTAAAAAATTAGAAAACAGTTTTGATATCCCAAGTCAGCTGCATCAGGATCAGGATGAGTGTACATGCTGTTTTGCTCCTTCCAGCAAAATACCTTTCACCTGCAGATGGATAAAAAGCTGCGAATCTGCACATGAACCAATTTGTGCGGGAAGTACCTTTTGTAAGTAAAAAAAATATTCACCTTGATCAGACCATGGTCTTTGCCGTCATCCAAGTCTTGCCAGACGCACTCTTTCCAGTTCTTATAACGCATCGCTTTAGGAGTCCCAGGGATTCCACTTGTTCCACTCTCTCCACGCTGCCCCTTTTGACCAGGAGGACCCTGAGCGCCTGAGTCTCCTTTAGCACCATCCTTTCCATTGATACCAGGAGATCCCTGGGGTCCAGTCTTCCCTGGGCTACCATGGTCACCTTTGGCTCCCTCACGGCCATCACGGCCATCACGGCCTGGTGCCCCTGGGGACCCAGGCCTGCCATGCATACCGGCAGGGCCTGGAACCCCAGGAGAGCCAGGCTTGCCGTGCATACCAGGGATACCACCATAACAGAATGGAGGAGGCCGCTTCAATGAAATTAGAATGCGTTGAGAGATATCCAAATGAAAACCCAAATTTTGGTATATCTTTATGACCTCGAATTTATTAAAGAAACTATCAACATGAACCATTCATTTCTTGCTGCACTACAGTTTTTACCGTAACCATCCATCCGTTGAACGCTTTTTTGTTAGTTCAGAACTAAGACTACCTGAGGGGTTAATCTTAGGCCGGGATAACCAGACTTTTTTTCTTTGCATGTGACGCAAACAACATACCATAATGTACGATGGTTGTTTTCCTGTTTTGTTTTCTGCCGCATCGCAATAAACGGCCAAGTATGACATCACATACAACATAGAGGCTACAGAGACCTTGAACAGAATAGCAGCCATTCCTTTTCTAACGATCTGCTGCAGAGAAAGTTTACAAACAGGAAATTGTTAGAAATGTAATAAAGTTTGCAACAATAAAACATTTGTATTTCACGTTTTGTGAGTGACAACTTTTGCAAAGATTAGAGACTTAACTCGATATCTTTTGATCCTTAGGGAAAAAGAAATAATGTAAAAACGGCTATGATAGACGCCTGCAGTGATTAGAAGAGAGAACGCTTATTTTGTGTATTTTGTGTGTTGCTTGTGTGAAATTTCGTTGACACCTTGCCCCTAGTCTGGGTATTGTTGATGGACGTTTTAAACGATCGTAAAATTACGAAGCATAAAGTATATTGATATATACATCCCCAATTGTGAAGCAATTTTTGATCAATTTAATGGCAAAATATTTTAGCTGAATAGCCCGAAAGATGCGCACGAAAAATTAAGTTTAGGTATGCACGAAAAAACGTAAACGAAGAAATCTACTCGAATTCGATACCCATAGAAAGACGGTTTCACGATAAAGGCGGAAATTTACAAAATGATTATGAACCGAACCTAGCCCCTTAAAATTGTCTTTTTTTTTTCATTTTTTCCTTAGTTCAGCCTAATAATGCATGTTTGTTAGGCGCGTCAGTATAAACTTGAGTGGAACTTTCATTTATTTTTATATTTTTGAATTTTTTTAAAAAAGAAAAATGTGGAAAATTTAGGATCGTCACTGTAATAGTTAACAAAATTAAACTCCAACTGAACGAAATTGTAAAAAAGGAGTTTTCCAAGTAACTCTCTACACCACGTTCTGAAGAGTTTAAAAGGGCAGGCAGCCAGTGACAAGTATGGTATCACTCTATCCACTCAATATTAGCATTTGTATACAGCCACGTCAAATGCTATACAGTTTTGTACGCCAATCGTCACATTTGTTCAACCACTGCGGTGGAAAGCATTAACTCATCAACAGACACGCCCTTTTCTCGCTGTTTTAAAATCCTTTTTAAAAAATAAAAAATAAAACAAATATTTTAACAGGATTAACCCATCAGTACTTTGGAGTACTGTTATCTTAGGGGTCCTGTTAGATATTAAAAATTAAAAAGATGACTTACAAAGTTTAAAAAAAGTTTAGAAATGTTAAAAAGACAACGGTTAAAAACAAATAAAAATGTTCTATAACTTTTTGTTTAAAAAGAAGTCTAGAGTTCAATTTTTTCATGTCCGACGGTAAACAATTAAAAACTGACGCTCCTAAAAACGAAAAACTCCGACGGCCAAACTCTAGCTTCATTCTCGGCAGGACATATGCCATACCTTACTCATGCCATGTGCAACTAGGACACTGTATGTATGACGTTATTTCCAGTCGTTATTTTACATATGTTTCAAAAATTATGGCTCTGCCACTGTATTTTTGGATGGTTATCGAAGAAGACCAGCCACCAAATATGACTCACGATAAAAGGGTCAGATGTGGGATAAGCGATGCATGATGTTAGATTCACTCAGGAAAGAGTGTATGTTATAAAGAAATATTTCCTTTCCAAAATGTGAAACAAGATAAGGTTCGTCGCGCTACTACCTCTGAATTTTAAACGGCATAGTAATGACGTATTACATGCTTAGGGTAATGCCGAAGTCCTTTTGATACAAAATACAGTTGTCACAAGATGCAACACTGTAATAGTTGGAGATTATACATTCTTCCTTTCACTCTGTTCAAGAGCAGTGGACATAAATTATGATCTGACTGAACCAGCACATAAATTAACTCACAAAGTAAATATTGGCATTGGCATTCAAAAATCTGTTTCCTTGAAAAAACTCGACTCTGGGGCATTTTTCAGGAAATATTCTGAAGTATTTTAAAACTACCAACAAGCCACTAGGGTTGCCGTTATTACAGCAGGAGATTGACTCCCTGTTCTGTCTCTAAAATGATAAACCTGGAGAAAAGCTGGATGTCCTTCAAGTTTTACCCAGCATGCTACCCACACGTTAGGATATAATGCCTATTCGTAGCACAGCCTGAGGGTCTATCATCAAGTACAGCAGTGGAATGTTTTAACCCTTTTTCTTTTGTCCAAAATCATTCTGCTACTCCTGAAATAATTTTTTCATCCTTTTGTAAAAGAATTAAGTGCAGAGATGGAGGCGTGCCCATAGTTACGCCGGGGTTGTGTCCCCGGCGTCTGTGACGGCTCAGTCACTCGGGGGACTTTTGCAAAGATCAATCAGTGTTGATTCTTGGAATTATAGGCACCTTCCAATAAGCAGTAAGGGTTTTGGGGGAGCAAATTCACGCATTACGTTTTCTGACAGATTATGTTAAGGGTTTCATCCAAGACTCCCGCCATAATTGTTTGCCGCAATTCTTGTTATCAGACGGTAACTTTTTTGACCAGCGTTTATTCTTTCATCAGAAAGGTATAATTATACTTTATCAGTTTTCAGTATCTTTAATTTTTAAAGAAAACTCAGCTTTTTTAATGAAATATCCGATTAGCGAACGTTGTTACTATACTTGCATCTATGCTAGAATCCGGCCGCTGGTAGTACGTTCTCTAAGGTACCAAAAAGGGCAGAATAGTAATGTCATTTCACGCAATAAATAGGATAAGTAATAACTGCTACATTTGTTGTAAACTGATTTGTTGGCTTGTCGTTGTTTGGTTTTGCTAGCTTGATTATTTCTGTCGATAAGGACCCTTCAATGTTACTTGTAAAAATCACATTAGTTATGCATAAATTAAATTTCTCATCTTTCATTGTAGTTCAAATATCGCAAAAAAAGACGAGGTTCCAATACTCCGATTCACGGTGACTTTTAGTATGTTATTCCTCAATATATGCAAAGTCGAATAAGGCATGTTTTATTTTTGTTGCAATTTGTTTTGGGTGTAATTCTAAGTTGACTGGACTATTACTGTTAAGGTTTGTAAGTCATATACCTATCAAGTCGTCCAAGAAAGTTAAATGGTTAAAAGGAAGATAGGATCAAAATTTTACATTTGGCACACAAAAACAGTTACACACTTACATGGGCAACTTCTCCAATACGTACCTCTCGCTGTTCAAAAGTGAATGAACTCCTCTTTGAACGCCGATCAATATTCTACCCTAGAAATTTGTCTAGTCATGTTAATTTATTAATTTGTTTACCATGTTATATCAATTTGCACTTAGCGTATTTACTGAGATATAATTACGTGTGAGTGGGGTTTTGTCTTAATAAAACACACGCGACAGCCCACTTCAGATCTTGTAGGTAGTGTTACTTTGTTTCTCTTCTTTGTTTAAATGCCTCACTGTGCACTAAAGAGACATTTTTGCGTGAGTTCATCGGATAAGCGAAAAAATAAAAGAACTTTGTCTTCTTTGAAGAAAAAAAAACATTTCGTAACTTGACGCTTCTTAAGCTAACAGAAATTATTTGTGACAACTATGAGAACACGGCGCCTGTGTTTTTACATCAAGATAAAACCTGAATAAATGCTTTTAACGATGAATCCAAAATAGGTTGTGTTTAAAAACCTGTATCACGATACGCTGTCAAAACATTTTTAAACCAGGCAAACTAACTTATGTTTTGCTAACTCACTTTTAAGAAGCTAAAGAAATTAAACTTAAATGAAAACTTTTTTTAGAGCTCTTTAACAAGACTATTATCAGACAACATACACGTATACATCCCAGGGGGGGGGGGGGGGTACTGGCAGTATACATGACGGGGGGGGGGGGGTCCGACGGAGCTTCATCTTGCGAACCCAAAAAAATACATGAGCCTAAAATTTTACACCCAAAAAAAATACCTAGCATCAAAATTTTCTACCCCAAAAATTTATTTAAAATTGTTTATCAAATTTATCAAATTGTTATTTACCAACTTAATCGATGAAGTTCAGCTGCAAGTAGCTTGCTTGCGGGCAGGAAATTCCGTGATTTTGCAGAATAATGCATGATAGCTACATGTTTCTTTCACCCTAACAATAAAACGAAGAATTTTGAGGTTTCTTGTACCGATTAATTATATTTTTAGGGTGCGTTTCTTTGGGAAAAATTCAAATCCGGGTTCTTGATCCAAAAACGGATTTTGCGTTTCTTTACCTATATCCGAAAATGGATAAATCTTGGATCAATGATCTGAAGAATCCACACTTCGAGTGGATACATCAGATAAAATCTGAATCCGGATTTTAAGGATTCATGATCCGTGCGTTTCTTTGGGAAAGGATTCGAAAATAGTACCTTGGCCCAGCGGTCTTTGCTGTGAAAATACAGGTTCGCTCTTTGTAAACACTGCCATACGGAAAGTTTTAGGCGGTTATTTCGATCAAAATACAAAAATATTTCACGATAAAAGGAAACGGTACCTTCAGATAGGTATGTACTATCATTTTAAACGGGATACAGGTTTTAGAACAGCCACTGTGTGCCTAGGGAAGTTGTATCCTTTTGAAATTGTCACGAGTGAAATTTGCACTGATCATTTCGCAATCATTCTTCGCGCTCAGATGCTTTCTCGCCACATTGTGCTTAACGCTAAAGAAGATCTACTTCGACGTGTGGTTTTTGTAAAAGATTTTGTATGCTTAAATTATTTTAGCTAGAATACATTCAACGAAATATAAATTGTGCTGATATTTTATGTTCTGTGCGAAATGTGTTTACGGGGTTGTCATGGCAAAAAATCCGTTTTCGGATTCTTCGTTTCTTTGGGAACAAAGTATCCGTGTGATCTGAGATCAATGATCCAATTTTGGATTTTCCCAAAGAAACGCACCCTTAGTTTAGAAAACGAGACAGTTTTGATCACGCCACACAAAAAGCCAGTTGATCGTCTCATTGGGATTTGTAATTGGCAGGCTGAACAGTTCATCCTCGTTATATAGGATTAAGCCTTTTTGGAACTTTTACGTTATTGTGATTCCACTTGCTTAGCAAACTGATATTTTTTGACCACTTAAAGAACGCGGCTTCATAGTAAATAAATTTGGAAGACATGCCGATTATCCCACTTATTGTTGCTTCCAGCTGAGTCATTTGATATTTAGTGTTTTTGGTCTGGGTGCATTACGTATTGGTTTTTTGGTCCCAACAACAAAAAATACAATCCTTTTTGAGGTATCATTTACAAAAATTACTGATTTCTGGTACTGGGATCATTTGCGGCCCAATTATTTCGAGGAGCATTTGCAGGGCCTTTTAAATATCGTGATTCAACTGGAAGGCAAACTGCCATTTTTTGACAACCTTGAGAACATGCCGTCTGCGTACATAACGATTATCCGATTTATGTGCTGTGATTATGTTTACAAACATAAATCCACATTGTCTTTGTTCAATCTGCAATGGCAACCATTTATTTATAAGTAAACTTTGTTTTCGGTATCATCAACGCAAATGGACCTAAAGTGATCTTTTCTTGCCTGTGGGGAATGAAGAATTTCCATATCTGGGCAACAAATTGATGCGTCTGTTTATCGACTGAAAAAATAATCGCCAAATCTCCTTTGAACAAGTTTAGTTGCAAACATAACAATGTAAGTCTAGTTTTCAATTTATTTTTATTGCCTTTTCTTTTTCATAAAATAGAGCAAATACGAAAAAAGGTTTTTGTTCGTTTTCAAATGATTTAATGAAGTTACTGCTGCGCAGCGAGGCGAAGCAGCTTATAATTACTAATCCATAATATGTACGCATGCACGAGAGTTTTACAATTAGCTGTTTTCGCTACGGGAAATCCTCCGGGCTTGTTTTCGCACGCGACCCGCCTTGTTTCCAGCGTTTTCACGAACGGCCGTTTTATATGGCATCCTGGCGATAAACTTGAATGAGAGAATCCCTCGGCGTCGTATTCCAACAATGAAATATTTATGTCAAATCGTGGAGGTAGAAATATAGACTATATTTTATTTTATTGTATGTGTTCGACAGCTTTGATTCGTAGCAGTTGTTAAGCAGTTCACGAATAAATATTGACTGCGTTCTTGGAATTATCAGTTGTTATTAATGTGAATTGCTATTGTTTTATTAATAAAAGAGAAGGCACTCTTAATTCGAGTATGACCGGTTCCAATCTTTGGAATTAACCTTTACTAATTATCTAATCATTCATTTCGCTGCAGTGAGTGTTACGTTGATTAGTTACTGTTTCGTTTTGTGACTGGTCATCACCCAAGTCTGAGATAACTTGATAACTGAAACTTGGTCAATGGCATTTCACTTGACAGCTAGTCTCATTTTTTGTCGATCTTTATTACAACTCGTTATGTCAGTGTTTACATGCATGTCTTTCCTCTGTTGATTTTACCTGTCTCGATCCTTTATCACCTCACAAATTATTCACCATTAGCGTAGACGTTGCTACCTTGAAGAGTGCTCTTGTGGTCACCTTGTTCATTCTTTACAATTTTAGTTTCAGTTGTTTACCTATATTCCACTGTACGCCATTGTTCTCGTACGCACGTAACATCAGCCATCGAATGCGTGGAAGAGACTAACAAAGCGTCTTTCGAGGAATGTGTGATTTTTTTTATCATACTGCATGCAGAGTAGAACTGATTCAGAACCTTTGGTTGGTCAAACGATTCCTTTTCAGCGGCCACCAACCCACGAGACATCGTGAATATTTGACGTCGAATTCTGTAAAAATAGGTCATTTCCGAGTTACCTCAGCTCTGGCCTCTGTTTTAAAACGAGTCTACGCGCGAAACCATCGCAGCGTGTGTACACGTCTGCGACAAGTCGCTGCGACAAAATATAAATTAACCAACGAGAGAGCGTCATGTATTTTCGCCATATTGAATTGGAAAACTAGTTCACATTCCCACTCTTCCAAATTCGCTGTTTGTGCACCGAACAAACGCCTTGTCACAGCGACTTGTTTTGAAGCAGTACACGGGGCTTGTCGCAGCGCCTGTCGCAGTGTGTCCCGGTTCCAGTCCAGTAAACATGGAGGGCTGTGTTAGAAGAGTTCTTTGTGAACATACCACTATTTTACCTCTTTCAAAGGAAAAATCTCCTAGGCAGAGTTTTGGAGTTTCTTAGTATAAAACGGCAACTTTGATTGAAACTGAAATGGGATATACAAGAAATCAACTTGAGGTCTATTAGCCCTACTAAGAAGACCAGACAGAAAACGATAGGCTAAAACAAGCTAAATTAAATGCCACTTATTAAGTTCATCGCGTCTATTAATGCCATGAAAGAGAAGAATTCGAAGGATTTTGATAAGCTGATGGTGATTTAGAATGGAGCGGCGATTTTCACCAAAGCGTTCATTGAGTTGGCGTGTACTGTTTTGCACATTCTTTATACATTTAATAAGATAGGTAGTTTATGTAGATTTACAATTTTAAGTGTTATTATTAGAGTTTTTAAAGTTCCTCAAGTTTTGTCCGTTTTGCTTTTTAAAGTTGTTCGAAAGCTATTAATCCTATATTTCTTCAACAAAGTTATATCCGGTAAAGCAAAACAAAATTCTGTTTTAGTAAAAGCAGTTGCATCATGCACAAAATGGCTACCTTGATCAGACCATGATCTTTTTCATCATCAGGTCTTTCCATGCGCACTCTTTCCAGTTCTTGTAAGACATCATACCTGGAGTCCCCTGGGATTCCACTTGTCCCAGTCTCTCTGCGCTCTCCTTTTTGTACGCTCGGACCCTGGATACCAGGTTCTCCCTTTGGTCCTTGCAATCTTGGAGGTCCCATTGGTCCACTCATTCCCGGGGTTCCCTGATTTCCGTCACGACCATCACGTCCATCCCGTCCGGGTGTCCCTGGAGAACAAGGCTTGCCATGTGTACCGGGTTGACATGCACAACAGAAGGGTGATCACTGATTGGTCAAACAAGAGATTGACCATTCAACTACAAAAAAAAAACAGTTATATGTTCTGTCGGGTTACCAATACTGTGCCGGCTTGTAATAAGGTGTGTTCTTAAGAAAGTCTGCCCTCAAGTTTGAGAATTCTGTTTCATACAAATTATTTTTTGTTTAAGTCGTGCACGTGGTTATTAAAGTTGAAAACAATAACTGTGAATAAAGAGGGCACGAAATCGGCAAAAAAATAGTACATTGGAGGCCCAATTTTATTGCCTTTTATGTTTTGAAAGATGAAAGAAATACCTGTGAATAATGAGGACACGAAATCCACAAAAAAATAGTACATTGGAGGCCAAGTTTTATCACCTTAAATGCTTTCAATAAGCTTGCAACTTGCAAGCCATAACAATTGATGACAAATCTCGAGATCACCAAATTTTTTATCAATTTATTATCACTTTTGCAGGCATAGACCAAGAAATATACAAAAATGGCAACAAGTGCACCGGCACGCACGCTCATCAAATTCGTTTTCCCGCTCTCATAGAAATTGTTCAAAATTTGCTAACATCGAGGCGGTACGATGTGTGGTACAAGCTCCTTTGAGCAATTTCCGAAAAAAGCTCCTGGTGCCGAGGAATACAAGCGAAAGTAAACAACGTAATGACGTCATTTTGTCGCTATGGCATCTCCGATGACAATATAACACTGGTCATAAAAAATACTCTTTATCTAATACAGCTGTGGTGATCGTTTTTCGATAGCATTGTTAATGGCGACGTATCTAATTCTCAAACTTGAGCGGTGTTACCCCTAAAAAATCCAGTTGAGCCACTTTAAGATACAAAGTTTGTTTAATAAGTTAATCTACACCGGTGATTCTCGGAAACAACGTTACATAACACAGTGTTCTTAGCCTTTCTGGCATTATTTGAGGATCTATGGTCATACAATGAAATATATTTCTCAGCGATTCGAGAAAACGGGCCAGCACCCTCTTTAGGCCTTTCTCGATTATGCTAGTAAAACTGGCATTTAATGCTACTAGAAATTCTCCAATAAAGCAAAAAAAATGCTAAAATAATGCCTGATTTCTTTAAAAAATGCCACTTGAATTCCAAAGAATGCTTTCTTTTATTTCAAACAAAACATACAAACTCTTACATCATATGCTCATATCAACAACAGGTAAAGTAGTAGTGATCGATGTCTTGCTATAGATAATGAAACCGGTCAATCTTGCAAGTTCGTGGCCGACGCTATTTTCGCTGATCTTGGCTGAGCAAGAGAAAGAGTTACCCGCTGACCACCCTTTTTCGTTGGTGTACACAACGCACAAACAGTCGACTCGAAACAGACAGAAAACAGTCAAATTAAGTAATCAAAATTGTGAAACTTTGGGATTTTTTATCCTTCCGAGTTCTAAGTGCTAAAATCTGGATCACAGTCATGAAAAATGACAGAAAATTCTAGCAATTTTTTTTTAAGAGAAAAAAAATGCTCGTTTTCCCAAAAAATGCCGAAAAAAATGCTGCATAATCGAGAAAGGCCTACTTGACTTGTGGGGGGCTTGACGTCAAGGATGGTGTGGTGACCTTGGCCAGGCTTACGGTCTATCCACTGGTACCCGGCTGGGGAGTAGCCCTCAAAAGCTAGGGGGAGGAGAGGGTGTCAATTTTAACTGCTTGGCCAAGCTAGGTTCTGGGTCCTTTGAGCATGTTTGGGTGAATTGTGAATGTCTTGTGTAGTCTGTAAATATTTTGAAAGTCACCGATCGAGGGTCCGCTGTATAGAAGGCACCCTGCCGGTCTGGCAGCTATCAGCTGGGTTCGTGACGTAACAACCTTTTAGCCTGGGGGGAGGGTAAGGAACTTGTAGTAGCCCAGAGTGTTTTGGGTGGTGGGCGCCAGGTTCTTGGAAAATCGCTCAGATATATAAGATACCAATACTGAAAATCAAATTACATCTTGAAAAAACACTCTATCACACATGGGATTTGCTAACGTCATGAGCTCGCTTTTCGATTGAAGATTGTTTTTATTCGTTTCTCTCAGTCTTTTCAAAGAAAATGTGCTGTGATTTTTTAATTTGTTTCTTTTATTTCTGACGTACAAAATTACTTTGAACTTGAAGGAACCTCAAAATAACAGTTTCTTAAGCGAAACGCTAAAAAAGGACTAAAGATCACAAAATTATTAAATGTGGTGGTTAAGACGTGAGGAATCGGAGATCAAGACGGATTACGAAATTAGGCAATATTTTCCAGATGTGCCGCTGTTACGTAGCTCCTTTAAAAATTACTCAAGTAACTACGCAAATAGTATTTCATTTAACTTCAGTTTTTCTTTAGCTCATTATTATTTCCTATTTCTGGCTTTTCTTTGCGTTACATTGAGAACAATGTTTCAAAAAATGCACATACTATGTACGTATACGAAAAAGGACAGAGAAAAAAAGCAAAATAACACATATAGGTCTATCTTCCTGCCTTTATTTAATAACAGTTAACGTTAAACAATTACAAAGCACATCTAGTAATCAGGGAATTCACTCAACCCGATATAATTAAGCAACTTATCAAAGTCCCATTATAAGCGTTTATGCAGGAATGGATGTTTTTTTTTATCGGGATCTAAGCCTGAGGTTTAGGAACTTCTTCAACAAAGATCCGGGATACTGAATTCCAGCCTTGCGAGGCGTCATAACTTCCACTGTATCCAGAACAATTAGCGACCCAGAATCCCACGCGCACCTTTCCTTTGTGGATGTTGTTACAGTGCCCCTCAATATTGTTGACGCGGTGAATATTTTGAGGCTTTGCTTTCCCCATGTACACAATACCCTCAATTGGGAGGGGAGCTGCACATTCTGCACCGTTGAAAGTGAAATACCAGCGTTTGCAGCAATCGTCGCAGCTAGTGATTCTTAAAGCCCCAGACCAGTAAACATGGAGAGATGTGTCAGAGAAGTTCTTGGTGAACACACATTCCTATATAGTGATAAAAAAGAAGGAAACTAAATAAGATAATAATTCTAAGACAATTCTAAATCAATCTGAGTCTCTTAATAGTTCCATGATTCCTGATTTTAAATTCATTTCAAAGCTATAATTATATAGTATAGTCGTAGAAATGATGTTTAAAGGTCAAACGAACCATTTTTTTTTTATCTTTAGCCAATGTGTTAGCCTGAATTTCAGACATCCCTCTGTGCTCGCCTGCTTGCCAGAAGGAACGTCTGAACACATTTGGGCCTAATGCCGTCCGGTGACGTCACTACACTTTGGTTTTAATTAATGCGGAAAAGTTTCTGTCGAGGCCACGAAATTGTGAAAGAAAAATCGCTTCAATAAAGGATTACAGGGTATAAAATTGTTTTAATAGTAAACTATTGAAAACTTGAGACAAATGAATGAGATTTTAATCGACTGCAGGCTACATTCTTTTACGGAACCGTTAATCTGAACTGATTTGCTTTATCTAGCGATCAAAATATAATATGTTACGCAACGGACAAATACAACACACTCGTGAGTACTTAAATGAATCAATTTAGACGGTTACAGAGGCATCAAGAAACGGAATTCAATACAAAAATATCCTACTTGACCGTGGGCACTGAGTTCAGAAATCACTGGCTCATCGAGGCTGCAGGACATAAGCGTCGAGCGGCTTTGTTGACAAAACAAGATTACATATAAATTTGGCAAAACACTGCATGTCGAAGCGACGAATGCCGCCAACTTAAAACCTACCGATTTCCATTACTATTCTTCATCCGTAGGTAAACTAATAAAGTAATAAACTCAAGGTAAATGACTAATAAATTCATTACTGGGAAGGTGAACTCTTTCGAACTCTTTCCAAACGCTTTCAAATTACAATCCTCGCGCGGTAAAATTCAGTCATAATTTCACATAATTATGCAAATAATTATTAAATCAACCAATCAAAATCACTACCCGGTTTTCGGGTAGTGACGTCACCGGACGGCATTAGGCCCAAATGTGTTCAGACGTCTCTTCTGGCAAGCAGGCGAGCACAGAGGGAGTCTGAAATTCAGGCTACCAATGTGTCGAATACGAGCCAAATAAACGAATTCCAAAGTTTCAGCGTATTTGGACTTTTCATCGCAGTGATAAAAGGATAGTGATTCTTAAAGCCCCAGAACTAAGAATCACTTAATTTAAACCTTTATAATGGTAGCGTGCCTGGAAAAATTGTCGGGAAATTCTCGGAAATAAAAGTTGTGACGTCGTAATTGGTGTGCTAGAAGTTTACGGGAAATTCAAAGCCTTTCAGATATGAAAGTTACATAAGTGAAACACCGTGGTGTTTTACGTAGCACTACAAGTAGTCTAATAGTTCAAAATCCAAGGCTAGTAAAGCAAAGCGTTACCAAAATCCTTCGACTATTAGCTTCCATGTGCGCATGTTTTTTGACGCGTATAAAAAAAATAAGCCTCTGAGGTTGTATTTGTGTTGAGTTTACAACCGTAAATTTCGAGCACCAAAAATGTGTACAAAATATGAACCACAAACAGGTAATAATAACCTCTTACTAACCGAGCGCGAGGGCCGTACTGGGGAATATTGGCCCGAGGTCGTGGCAGTACGGACCGAGCGCAGCGAGGTCCGTACAAAAACGACCGAGGGCCAATATTCCCCAGTACGGCTCGAGCAAGCTAGGTAATTAAGTAGTTTATTATATGGCACTCGAGCCATGTTTGTTTATTTTTTTGTTAAAAAGCACTTCCGGTCACTTGCATTCAAAGGACTTCCTCCGTAAAGTGCAGTATGATGACGCGAGCAACTCAGATAGAACAAGCTACCACGACTTTGAAAAAAAGTTTATTGATCGTGACGAAGAAGACGAATATTCAAGCGAATTTCAAACGAAATATCTTAAAGATCGGGAAAGTTCTGATGTAGAAACTGAAACAGGCATCACTGCATGAAAGTCAGAAGGCCGCTCGGCTAACCAAACTGAGATTTCTTGGCCATCATTCTGCGTTGAAGTTAAACGTCTCAGCTCCCCAGCGTAACTTTCGGCTTTCATCTCTGACTCGTAAACCGAAGTGTAATTGTAAATTCAATTTTTAAAAAAGCACAAGACAATCCTATGAAGTGCCCACTGGATTGGAGTCCCTTAATTCCCCGCTTCAAAACGAGCATCTTCGACTTCGTCGTCTTCATCAATCGCCTGAGCGGCTTGCGGCTTCTTTCCTTCACAGTACTTGTGAACTAGTGACTGGCACTTCGCAGCTATTTCTCTTCTCGATTTTTCAAACAGTCAGTGTCGTTGAGTATGTTGAATGGATATTTCTTCTCAGGTATCGCTGTATGCTTCGCTGAAAACTGGAAATTGCTGCTTGCTCATATTCTTCTCCTTCTTTTGCTTCGTGTGTTTATAAAAAAATTCGCTGCGTGAAAAATTTGGACTAATTTGGACGGAAAGTTGGTCACGCTCGGAAACCGGTAGGCTATCAATTCTTTCATTTGTCATACTATTACCTTCACGTACCTTCAATGTAGCGGGGAAGAGCTTTCATTTCAGAAGCCGTCTTCTTATTTGTGTTTATAGTTTTCCGTTCGTTTATAAAATGTCTGTTTAAGTTTCCACATCAGAAGTTTCCCATATCGCAATCTTTAAGATAATTCGTTTGAAATTCGCTTGGTGAATATATTCGCTTCCTTCGTCCACGTTTTAAGCTCTGTAAAATATCAATCTGTTCGTTAGTTTCTTTGCGAAGAATGAGAGTACACGTTTTCCTTTTCGCAGGTTTAGTTGGAAATTTGAATTTGCCGGCTTTCAAAAAAAAAAATACACGGCTTGGACCGTTTTCATGGAAACGGTCCGTATGGCAAAATCCCGACCAAGGAAGAACCAATCAGAACGCTCGGATTTGCCTAAGACTGTCTCTGCCATAT
>NC_135761.1:18646610-18908348 GCF_052425735.1 Oculina patagonica
ATCTGCACCGTGTCCGCCATATTGAGGGGCACTGTAACAACATCCACAAAGGCAAGGTGCGCGTGGGTTTCTGGGTCGCTAATTGTGCCGGATACAAAGGAAACTATGACGCCTACACTGGATATAATTCAGTGTCCCGGATCTTTGTTGAAGAAGTTCCTAAACCTCAGGCTTAGATCTGAGACAGAACGTCCATTCCTGCATAAACGCTTATAATGGGACTGTGATCAATTGCTTAATTATGTAAACAGTGGTTCCTTTGATTACTTGGTGTGCTTTGTAATTGTTTCTCGTTTGCTGTTTTAAATAAAAGGCAGGAGGATTGACATTTTTATTGTTATTCTTTCGAAATACCCTAAAAAGATATGTCCGAAATTGAACGCAGCCACGAAAATTGCCAATCAGGAAACAAATTTTGCTCAGACTGAGAACTACCTTGTGAAAATTACCAAAATTTGTGAAGGTACAAAGGAACTAGATAGGAAGTTCACACTGAGGACACTGACAAACTGCATGGTCTTGAAAAATTTGCGGCAATTCAGAAAATTTATAAAACACATGTCCACAGTGACAAATTCGAATTTTTCTTTAAATTTAAGAAAACTCAAAAAAATACTTAAATAGAAAAAATTGCCAAGGATAAGATAACAATAAGCCTCGCTGAGAACTCCGAATTATTGGGATTGTTGTCGAATTGTTGGGACAACGAGATTAAAACTTATATTTTGACCACTCATGATTTTTTGAAGACATAGTCTTTGAACACCCTTTCTTCATGTTCAACACCGCTTCTTTAAATTTCGCTTCACTTATCAATTATTTCTTTTCCAATTTTGTTTAACATTTTATTTCCTTAAATTCCGCTGAGATTCATGGCGTGGTGCTTCCAATGTTCCCAGTTCTTAAAGGATTCTGCCTTCTGACATCCGCAATAATAAGAGTTTTTCTTGGCCCTTAAATCAGTCACTAAAAGGACTTACACTGTGTAGTCATGAGATCAGAGAAAATCAGAATGAACCAAAAAAATGAATTTTTCTGCACTGTCCAAATATAGTTGGAACATACTCAATGTGTTTTCGTGTGCGAAAAAATGTAAGACTGATTCTCCTGGAGTTTTAAAAGGAGGAATTGCAGTAAAGAAAAAAAATTCACTGAACCTGACTTGTCTGAAACGCCTAGTTATTTCTTTAAACGGAAAGACTGAATAGCAATTTGCACATGTGCTTCTCTCCAACTCGAGGCTTATCACTGCTCGGTGAAGATTGACTACACTCTTTTTAAAGGGACAGTGTCCGGGCTGATTATCGAAAGGTCTTTAGCCTCATTTCCATATTATATTGCCAAGTGCCTCCAAATATAGAAATAAATTGGATTAAAAGAAACTACATATAAAAATATATATATTTATATATTGAGGAAGAAGTACAGGATTACAAGAATGGAAGTAGATTAAAGTTCGTCAAATTTGATTTTGTGACGGGATGTCAAGCAATCACGTTGCCATTCTGGTGAAATTTTAAATCTTTTAATCGTTTTTCTTTTCTATGTAGTTGATATTTCTTTGCTTTCACAACTTTTGTTGTTTTTTTTATTCTATTGCAAAAAAATAAGGCAAGTTTATTGGAAGCAACAGGCCGTACTTATGAAAATAAGATATATCAGCCGGGACACTGTCCCTTTAAGAGAGGTGCGTCACAGCACATCGCGAAAATTTCGTTTCTAAATGCAATTTGCTTAAAGTTTGATGCTAGGGTATAAAGAAGACCGGCTTTAACTGTTTTCTTTAGGTTATATTGCCAACAAAGTATCAAGCAAAGTTTCTGTAGCCCGACAGATTCTCGATTGGTACAGTCCCACACATTTACTAACATCGCATTAATTTACAAGCTTTCAACACGCTGAAAGGATTCATCACAGCTCTTGGATTTTGCGACGGAAGAAGTTCAGTTAAAAAACCACTGCCTTTTTTTAACTTGACTAGACAAGTGCAGGAAGAGGAAACTAATTATGTGTGTGCGTGTGTGTGTGTGTTTGCGCCATAATAAAAAGGACAAACATGCATGGACAAAATACTACAACGTTTGTGTCAGCATCCGCCCTATGGCAAATAAATTCCATACAATTTTATTTCTCTAATATTCAGTCCGAAAAGGATTTTACTGATTAATTTTTACAAGTTTTGATGTGTTTACGTTGGCAATCGTATTTTTAGTCCCCACCCCTTCTCCACCTCATTACATCTGTATTAAAATGAGTCTATTCACTGCAGACCTTTTATTGCTCTTAAATTTGTCGAGAGCTCGCGAGCAAATCTGCTAGTGGAAAGCTCAAAATTCATTTAGTAAGGAAAGTACTTTGTTTTTTTTTTGTGCTTTCTAAATCAAAGGAAATTACTGAATTTTTATTCCTACATAATATCGCGCCAAGTTTGCCCTAAAAACAGAGGCTATCACTATAAATCTTCTATTTCATGTCGATTGAAGAGTCGACTTTTTCTTGAGATAATAGACATCAATAAAAGGAAGTAAACTAAAAAGGAAATCAGTCAAACTTTACACAAAGTATCAGTTCTGGTGTCGAACTCGGTGACGAACTGCTCACGAATATGAAATAAACGAGCGCGCGAGAACTGTGAGTCACGCGTGTCACGCAAAAGTTTGCGTGGAAGGTGAACCATTCCCGTTTGTTTAGTTGAAAAGCTTAATTAGAGTGAGTGAGTTCATGATTATTTAATTCTACTTAGTTTCGCTCAGTTGTAGCTATCCTTTCTTATTCAGCCCCCAAACAAAATTCCAATTAAAGAAGCTATACTATGCTGTAATAAATGGGCGGTTTATCTCCAGCTCTACAAAAATCCGTTAATCCGCCTTTCCCACAGTTGGCTATACAGAAACACAAGTGTTATTTATAGCGAGTAAGTTATAGCCTGAAGTGTTAATTATATAAGTTAAAAACAGTCTATTTGCGATAGAAGTCCTGTCAAACAAACGCAGTCACCCGGAAATCAAATATTCACCATCAAACAATTCACTTATAACTGGCAAATATTTACATTGGAACACTCGAACGCGTGAAACAAGTAATCATTAGAACGTTTACTGGCGCTTTTCTACCGAGAAAAATCAGCAAAAATAACCATCGTTAGCCAATCGAAAGAGCACCATAAAACGATTTAACATTTTCCAACTGTTTCGCTACGCGCTTTTCGAGGTTTGATTTGCATGTAGCGAAACCGTCTGACCGCCACGTAAACAGACTTTTAACTACAGCTTTATACGTCTTTTACTCTATCCGAGTATTGAGAATATTGTTGCAAGTGACGATCAATACAGCAAGCACTGTGGAAAGGAACGGGATTCTCGAACTCTAAGAATTGAAAAGAAAAAACAGATCATCGCTATTCAAGCTTAATTAAATGAGCATACAGCTACTGGGTGGTATGTTAAAGAAAATAATTATTTGTCTAACTCCTAGCTCGTATGCAAAAAAAGTCTTCTATAACCATGGGGATGAATGACTTAAGTTCATTCGATGGGACGAATAATATAAGCGTCTAAACAAATATTTTTGGTGAAAACTTTTCATTCTGCTTGTAAAAATATAATACTACACAGAAAGCGTCCCTCAAAATATATATATAAATTAATTCACGAACTTGTTTTGTCGAGAATCATTTGACTCGAGGGCTTAACAGCGTCACAGCATGAGGCAAAGTGACTCGGCTGACAGGTTTAAAAATTACCACTAAATTTTCTCTGACTCGTGTTCTCTTTGCTTCATTATTTGATTGAACCACAGTTAATTCCATCATTCAGTCTCTCTCTTCTTGTGTTTTAAAACTGCGCGCTAGAGTGCCGTTTTGAAAGTCCAATTTAAAAACAGTGTTTCAACTGATACAGAAGCCTTTTTGACAACGCTTTTTTGGACCGTAAACTCGTGCATGAAACATCCCAAGTTTGCGTTTTTTTGTTAATGATATGAATCAACACTCCTGATAAGACTTACATTTCACTTTTCTTGCTTTTTTACGTCGGTAATTGTCGATTTTATTGTAGAATTACAATTAAGTACAAAACGGCTTTGCCGGGATTTATTTTATGTAAGAAGCTATCGCTGATCAGAAACTCGGTTTAAATTTTCATAACGGAGATTGAACTGAGTGACATTTTTAAATCCATCTTTTTTCCAAGTAAAAATGAGTCTCATCAAACAAAGCAACAAAGGATGCTAACGTTCACACATGTAAACCGACCAACACAGTTTCACAAGTCGTGACCGTCGATTTTAAACATAGTAAGTCTTGAGTAGGGCTCTATTGAATTTGTGACACTTCTAAATGTTTTTCTTTGAGTTGGGTAAAGCGGCAATTTAATGACTTGAAAATGTTCATTGCATTGTGGCGTTATTATAACATCAAAACATAATGTTGTACTTCAGAAGCGTAAAGAAAGGTGTTTGTTAGAGGGACTGTTTTACAAAATGGTATACGCGTTGTTCGGCTGAGTTATTTTGTGCTCAGAGAATCAAGAGAAAAATGCACTCCTGTGTTTAACTCAATTCTTTTTCAAGATTTTGTTTTGTTTGTTCTCAAAGAAATTATACATCACCTTTAAAACTATAAGTACAAGTCCAAGGGGGAAAAATATTCATCAAATTAAAGTATTTAACTTGAGCAACACGTCATTCTTCAATAACTTACAAATGGAAGACTTCATTTCATTGGACAAACTGCCAACAAAGAAATTGTTCCAGCAAATAAAATTCCTTGTAAGAAGGCAGCTTTGAGTCTAAACATAGATGTTATTATTTTACAAACTTGTTTTATCGAGATTCATTTTTCTCGTATTCCAAGCAGCGACAAGATAAGAGTGACTTAGCTGACAGTGTAAGCTATTAGTTTTATATTTTTCTCTGCTCCTTTGCTTGATTTAGTGACAAATCTAACACTTTTTTTCCTTTCCCCCAGTAAGAATTATTGTTTGAGACACGCAGATTGCTAGAAAGGTGAGTGATTTTTTGATGCGCCTTTTTAATCTTATGTCTCGCTCGAGTGAATTTTTGGACAACTAAACGTAACTGTTTGGCGAAAAACAAAAGCTAACCACAGATGATGAAATCCTGTTTGTCCAAGCATGCAACACATTTCAAGACCGTCAACTGGTGAAAAATTTTTCGATCCAGCTGCGCAACTTTGTTTCCAAATTATCTCGTTTTCTTAGCCTGTGTACAACCGTCCCGCACAGGCTACGTTTTCTCAGTTGTTTCCTCGTTAATTTTTCTCCTGCTATAAACAACTCATTAGACTCAGTAAAGACCAGTAAATTTCCATCTTTCTTTGCATTTCATGTGCTACATGTGTCGTGTACAGAATCGCTAATAAAGAACAAATTTGGTGGAAAACATTTTGTATACTGAACTGTAATACACTGAAAATTAATGTTTAAAGTTTCAAATGGCATAAATTTAAAACGCATTTCTTGATGTGTTTAAGGTAGATTCATCTCAGTTTTTTTAAGTAAAACGAAGAAAAAACAAGTCTCTTATAACCGAACTAACAAAGAATACCAATTTAAACTCATAAAAATGAAAATGGACCAATAAGGTATTTTTATTGAAACATTGTTTTGCAACATGTAAAATTGTCTGGTGTGAGCACAATGAAGTTTCTTATGTAAGAGCATGACTTTCAACGTGTTTGGCTGGTTTCTTATAACGTGTATAGGCTGGTTTCTTATAATGTTGTTTGCGCCAATTATTAAATTTCATGATGATTTGAAAATATCGATCGATATCATATAAACACGAGCCTAAAACTATTTAGAGTTGAGAGCATTTGTTTTCATAACTGATTTGGATGTCGAGTTATTAGTTGCTAAGGAGAATCACGTGGAGAAAAATCCCTTGCTTATCCTTAATTTCATTACAAAATTTTGTTTTGTTTTGCCTTGAAAAATTGTACAAACTATCTGAAATAAGGGAAGAAAAATATATTCATCACAGTTGTCAACTTTTGCAACACGTCAGCATTTGATAACTTACGTATAGAAGACTTCATTTCATTGGTCAAATGGATACCAAAACAGACTGTTTTGGCCAATAACATTCGTTGTAAGAAAAAATAGTCTAAACATAGGAGTGTAAAGTTATTATTCGCAAACTTGTTTTATCGCGAATCATTTTACTGGAGGCTAAACAGCAAGAAGACTAGCTAAAGTTACTTGGCTGACGGTGTAAGCTTAGTTCCATTTACTCTGCTTCTTTACTACATTTAGTGCCAAAACTTACATCCCCTTCTCTTCTTTTGCGTTCAGCAAATCCTTCTCAAATTGGTCAGAAACACAAGCTTTCCAGAAAGGTGAGTGATTTTACTCCAGTTAACCGCGCTACTACACCATATATTTTCGAAAATTAAGTCGGCACACAGCATGCGTTTATTCTGCAAAAATTATAGTCAGAATTGAAAAGAAAAAAGGTTTTAACAATTTATCAAACGTACCCCAACCGATCTTTTCTTATCTTTGTAAAAAAGCGTTTGCTGCAGTTTGTAAGCAAAAATGGGTTAACATTTCCCCCCATGCCTTCATCATTGCGTCAATGTGCTTATTTTTTACTGAGTTAAAGAATCTGGTCTTTGCAAACTTTTTTTACTGCAGATCGCGAAGAAGAAATGGCCTTCATTCCCCATAAAGTCTCTGTGATCTCCTTGTTGTCTCTGTTTGTGATGTCATTGTTGGTTTACTGCGCCACAGCAAATAACAAAACCAACCAACCATCCTACAAAATGGTAAGTGGCATTTCATTGCGTTACGCGTCAGTGTAAATTTCTGACAAGAGTAAAACAACATTTCTTTGTAAATATTGATGGATTTGATTTTGAACATAATAGATCCGACCACATGGCGATGGTGTATGTTTACAGTAACACAACGGGCATCGTTTGATGACTATTTTCGGCCATACCTCGTTTTATCAGGCTTATAGGCTACTAGTTGTATAACGTGAGAATAATTGCATCCAAACTAAGGACAAGAATAGAAGTAGAGAACAGCTGGTTCTACTAGTAGGAAAATAAACTAGCTGTAACATTTTATAGGTCAGGGATGTCCTAAAATTTAAGTCTTGAAGAGAGGAAAAAACATTTTATGCCAAATGAAAAACAAAACCTGAAACCTACAACAACAAATTTGATATCTTGACATTATTCATTATCTCGTAAAATTTTCAAATTTTTCATTGCAGAAATATTGCAAAATCAATTTTTGTAATAGTAATGTATACTTCCATACAAACAGCTCATATCATAATAACAAATTAAAGCAGTGTACAAGGGTAGTGGTAGAAGATTTATTTATATCTATGATCCATACCTTTAATAACTTTAACTTTAACTCATAAATAAAAAAATAAAATAATCTAACTTGCACTAAAATCTAGTATATTCACCTGTCGTTGCCAAGATATCGGTCTTAACTAACTTTATCCTGATTTATTTGTTAAAACTCTTTTCTTATTCCAAAACAGCAACCTCCTTACTGCTATGGTGGTCTCCCTGGTATGCACAGCAAGCCTGGGTCTCCTGGGGTACCAGGCCCTGCTGGTATGCACGGCAAGCCTGGGTCTCCTGGGGCACCAGGTCGTGATGGCCGTGATGGCCGTGAAGGAGCCAAAGGTGACCAGGGTAGCCCAGGGAAGACTGGACCCCAGGGACCTCCAGGTCCCAAAGGAACTAATGGCGCTAAAGGAGAACCTGGAGTCCAGGGTCCTCCCGGCCAAAAGGGGCTGCGCGGAGAGAGTGGAACAAGTGGAATCCCTGGGACTCCTGGTGCGATGTCTTTTAAGAACTGGAAAGAGTGCGCGTGGAAAAACTTGGATGACGAGAAAGACAACGGTCTGATCAAGGTGAACTGAATCAACAACTATACTAGAATAGTTAGCTAGAAATGAACTGAACGTAAAGAATCGGATAATTATTCAGAGCTGTCATAGTAATTGAAAATTATTAAGGAACTAAAGAATTATTCACTTTTTAAATTTATTTCTTTTTTATTAATTTTGTTTACAGGACTGTGTGTTCACCAAGAACTTCTCTGACACAGCCCTCCATGTTTACTGGACTGGTGTTCTTAGAGTCACTAGCTGTAACAGTTGCTGCAAACGTTGGTATTTCACTTTCAACGGTGCTGAATGTGCAGCTCCCCTGCCAATTGACGGTCTTGTGTACATGTCGCAAGCAAAGTCTCAAAATATTCACCGCGTCAACAATATTGAGGGGCACTGTAACAACATAAACAAAGGCAAGGTGCGCGTTGGATTCTGGGTCGGTAAATGTCCCGGATATGGAAGCTATAACGCCCAGACAGGGTGGAATTCAGTGTCCCGGATCTACGTTGAAGAAGTTCCCAAACCTCAGGCTTAGATCCCGAGACAAAACATCCATTCCTGCATAAACGCTGATATTAGAACTGTGATAAGTTGCTTAATTATGTAACAAGTGGTTCCTTTGATTACTGGACGTGCTTTGTAATTGTTTCACGTTTGCTGTTTTTAATAAAAGGCAGGAAGATTGACGAAGAAATGGATACTTGTTTGCTTTTTCTATGCAATTTTTGTGAAACTCTCTTTTTGACATTTGTCCAGGGGTGACGCAACTACGAAAGGTACTAAATATACCAAATTTTGCTTGCGAAGTTACAAAAATTCGTGAAGGCAAAAAAGAACTAGACGGGAAGTTCACACAGCCCTGATGAAAACTGTGATGACCTTATAAAAATGTGAATATTGCGAAAAATTCAAAACGACAATTGCCACATGGAAAAATATATCACCCAATTAAAATTTTACAATGTTGCAGTGATTCATTTACGAAACACTTTGTTTTTTCGTTTTCAAATTCACCCAAGTAACGAAACGTACGATTCCATGTGATTTGGAAAGAAGGAATTTCAGAAAAGAAAATAACTTCACTTACTTAATTGACTTGTCTGGAATGCCGAGTTATTTCTTTTAAGAGAGACTGAATACGAATGTGCTAATAAGCTACCCTCCAGCTCCAGGCAGCTCAATTAATACTGGACAATACACTTTAAGAGAGGTGCTTAATATGCGTCATACCATATCGAGAAAATTCCGTTTTTCTGCGTTACTTAAAGTATAAAGGAGACCGGTTAAGGTGGCCCGCGGGTATTTATGAGGCTGACAGTTCCCTTTTTAAAGCGCGTTTTAAAACGGGAAAACGTGAAGCGATTGCTTAGATTTTTGAGAATCTGAAAAAAACAATGCTTAAATTATGTAAAATCATAAATTTTATGGCGATCAAACGCGATTTGTTGAAGTTATGAGCGATTTTTGGAAGCCTTCGTTTTTAATAAAATGCGATTATTTTGAAAATGCCACGGTGAATTTTTCTGTAATTACCCCGAAATGCTGCCAAACAGTTGAAGTTTACTCACAACAACTTACAGGAAAATCCACTCCGTAGATTTCCTGAACGAGCGACATCTTTATTTTGCCTTTAAAAACTGTTGTGTTATGCGTCTGACTTGACCGTCGCATAAATTTGATACTTATACTAACCCAGTACCAGCCAGTTTTGAGTCTGATGTCACCTTAATCTTGTGTGTAAAAGTTAAAAAGATCGTGTATATACATCAAATGTTAGCAGTCAATAAAGATGGATGGTTTTCAGTCGAATTTTTGAAACTATCAAACAAATGATGTTATTTAGAATTGCGGAAAATTTGCCGATTTGTTTTTCATTTTTTTAAAGCAGCTAGAACAGGATATTGCAAAGATTTGTGCCGAGTTTCAGCGTGTTCCTGTCATACGGTTTGAAGAATTTCGGTCGCAAAGTCGGGTACATTTGCTTTCCAAGTTCTAATCGCTTTGTAAACCCCGCACTTCGAATGAAATTATTCTGTTGTTGTTTGAAGAGAGGTGTTACTTCCAAATTCCGCACGATCTTCTACCGTCAGGAAATACATGTGCAGGAACGGTATTTGTCATTTTAGTAGTAACTATTTCAGGCTGTGTTAGGCCATCCCCTTTTTTTCTCTGTTTAGCGTCGTCCGACCGACCCAGATTTTCGCGTTTTCAAAAAAAAAAAAAAAATTTATACAGAAGGTATAGAAGGCAATGACACATTATTTTAAATAATGTTTCATCCTTTTTACGCTATTCTTGTTTGAGTTTAACCACGACGTCGATTTTTCCTTCCTCCATTGCCGCCATGTTGACTTTGTAACCATGTCTTCTTGTTTCCAGGCTCCACGGACATTATGCTGAGGTACCGGGCCTCCTAGTTCCAGACTCCTTATCCACTTTTTTTTTGAATTTTTTTTTTTTTTAATTCCGACCGACCGACCCAAAATCAGAAAACACATACGACGATAAACGAAAAAAAAAAAAGGGGATGGCCTTATTTCCAAGTGGCAGAAGATCGTTTATAGTGGAACCACCACCAGCCAGCGCTAACTCACCGAAAACGCTTCAAAATGGCCTGAGAAGCGGACAAACAGCAAAGAATACAACAAGGCAATAAGGTTAGTCGATTTTATTAGCGAAACATTACATATTATTCTTTTTGAAAAAAAAATCGTTGAGTTCCCATACAAACCCTTATAAATCGCATCTTTGTAACACAACACCGCTCAAAGGCAAGGGTCACGTTCGCTAAAACTTTATGAATAATCACATAGTGCGCTTGGGCCGCCTGTGAATGAGGGAGCGAGATCATGATTAATTGATTATTCTCAGTTATGATTAACTGTAGATCCTGTAGACCCCAAATAATCCGCCAGTAAAATACTATTATATAGGCGGTTAAACTGAAAAGATGGGCGGTTTTTCTCGGGCATTAGCTACACATGCAGATTCGCAAATCCGCCTTTTTCACGGCAGGCTTCACATAACAGGAAGTGTAATTTGCAAGAAGTAGTTATAGCCTGAAGTGTTAATTATAATTATAAACAGAAAGTGTTCACAGTTTATTAATTGCGATAGAAATAATGTCAAACAAACGCAATCACCCGGAACGTAAAAATTCACAATCAAACAATTCACTTCAGTCTATAAATTAAAGTGGGAAATATTTATATTGAAACACTCGAACGCATGGAACAAGTAATTCCGTATTCATTACAACGTTAACTAGCGCTTTTCGTCCGAGAAAAGTCTACAAAAATAACCATCGTAAGCTAATCGAAACAGCATCACCAATAGGTTAAACATTTTCAACTGTTCTCGGAACCCGCTTTCTGAGGTTTGATTTGCATGTAGACCTGTCTGAACGCCACGTAAACAGACTTTTAATTTTATATCTTAAATTCTATCCGAGTGTTGAGAATTTTCTTGCAAGTGACGATCGATACAGGAAGTACTTTAGGAAATTAAAGAACATTACTTTTCAAGTTTTAGTTATTCAAGCTAAATTAAATCAGCATGAAGCTGCTAGTGGTAGTCCCTGAAAATAAAGTTAATAAATTAATTCAAAAACTTATTTTGTCGAGAATCATTTGACTCGAGGGCAAAGGAAAAACACAGCATGAGACAAAGTGATTCGGTTGACAATGTAAAAGTTATTTATCACCGTTTTTTTCTCTTGTGTTCTCTTTGCTTCTTTTTTCGTTTAAATCACAGTTAAATCCATCATTCAGCCCCCTCTTGGCAGAAGACATAATTATACACTGTTTATACAAGAAAGGTAAGTGATTGTTTTCATTTTGTCTTTATACTGCGCGTTAGAGTGCCGTTTTGAAAGTCCAATTTTAACACAGCGTTTCAAACTGATTTTGAAGCCTTTTTGTCGAGGCATCTCTGAACTGTAAACTCGTAAAACATCCCAAGTTTGCGTTCTTTTCCTTTTTAATGATATGAATCAACGCGCCTGATAAGACCTAGGCCTAAATTTCACTTTTCTTGTTATTTTACGCACAACGGTAGTTACCATGGTACGTTACCGCTATTTTTAAATCAATCTCTTCAAGTAAAAATGAGTCTCTCTCTCTCTAACCAAAGCAACAAAGGATGCTAACTTTCAAACACGTAAACCGACCAACACAGTTTCACGAGTCGTGAGCGTCGATTTTGCGTCTTGCGCAGGGACATTGATGGCTCTATTGAATATGTGACACTTCTAAATGTTTTTCTTTGCGCTGGGTACGTAAAGCGGCAGTTTAATGACTTGAAAATGTTCATTGCATTGTGGCTTAATTATAACATGAAAACATAATCTAATACTTCAGAAGCGTAAAGAAAGGTTCACTGGAGAGGCTGTTTTTTACAAAATGGTGTACGTGTCGTTCCGAGCTATTTTGTGCTCAGAGAATCGACAGAAAAATGCGCCCTTGTTTTTGACTTTATCCTTTTTTCAAAATACTTTTTTGTTTGGACTATATACATCATTTTTAAAACTAACTGGTGAAAAATATTCAACAAAGTCATCAACTTGAGCAACACGTCATTCTTTTGTAACTTACAAATGGAAGACTTCATTTCATTGGACAAACTGCCAACTAAGAAATTGGTCCAGCCAATAAAATTCCTTGTAAGAATGAGTTGTTTTTATTTTACAAACTCGTTTTATCGAGATTCATTTTACTCGTGTTCTGAACAGAGACAAGAGTGACTTAGCTGACAGTGTAAGCTACGTAAGTTTGAATTTTTTCTCTGCTCCTTTAGTTACTTGATTTAGTGATACATGTAAATCTAACATTATCTTTCCTTCTTCCCCCAGTAAGATTATTTTCAGAGGCAACGCACGCTTTCTAGAAAGGTGAGTAAATCATTTTTTTGTGCCTTTATAATGTCCCGCTAGAGTGAATTTTTGAACAACTAAACCTAACTGTTTGGCGAAAAATAGAAAGCTAACCACAGATGATTAAGTCGTGTTTGCCAAAAATGCATTTCTAGACCGTCAACTCGTGAACAAATCCTGCGAATTACGCCGTCTTCTCAGTTATTTTCTCGTTAATTGTTCTCCTGCTATAAACAACAATACATTAGATTCAGTAAAGACTGGCAAATTTCACATTCTATTGTTATCGTGTTTATTGAAGAATCGCATAAAAACAAATTTAATTTGGTGGAAAACGTTGAGTATGAGCTGTAATATACTGACATAGTGACATAGACTGAAATCGCATTTCTTGATATGTTTATGGTAGATTCATCTCAGTTTTTTAAGTAAAAAGATAAAAAAAACAAGTAGCTCATATCCAAACGGACCAATTAGGTATTTTTATTCAAACATAGTTTTGCAATATGTAAAATTGTCTGGTGTGAGCACAATGAAGTTTCTTATGTAATCCATGACTTCAAACGTGTTTTCTTTTGGCAGGGTCTGGTTTCTTTATAGTGTTGTTTGCAGCAATTTTTAAATTTCATGATGATTTTAAAATAAAAATATCATATTATAAAACATGCGCCTAAAACAGGCTGTTTAGGGTTGAGAGCATCTGTTTTCAAAACTTGGATGCTGAATTATAAGTTGCTTAGGAAAATCATGTGGAGAATAATCCTTTGCTTAATCTTAATTCCATTACAAAATTTTGTTTTGTTTTGCCTTGGAAAATTGTAGAAACTTTCTGAAAAAAGGAAAGAAAAATATTGATCAAAGTCATCAACTTATGTAACACGTCAGCATTTGGTAACTTACAAATACAAGACTTCATTTCATTGGACAATTGGATAACAAAACAAACTGTACTGGCCAATAACATTCCTAGTAAGAACAAATAGTCTAAACATAGGAATATAAAATTATTATGTGCAAACTTGTTTTATCGCGAGTTATTTTACTGGAGGCTAAACAGTAAGAAGACTAACGTTAGACTAGCGAGAGTGACTCGACTGATGATGTAAGTTTAGATCAATTTTCCTCTGCTTTTTTGCTTTATTTAATGTCAAAACTGACATCCCTATCTCATTTTTCCTTCTAGCAAATTGTTCACAAAGTTGGTCAGAAACACAAGCATTCAAGAAAGGTTAGTGATTTTACTCCAGTTTATGTCGGCACAAAACAGTTTACATAGAATTAAGGCTTCCTTACATGTGTTAAAGCCCTTCGTGTCTCAATAGAGTTTATCTATGAGCGTTCTGTGATTAAACAACTTTTAAAGAATACTGAAGTTTTTCATCAAATCATTGTTGAAGCCCTTCATGACGAGGCATTCCCAGATCATCAAATCATGAGCCTTATCAATGAAACAAGCTTCACAACCTGCAACTGAAAAGTAATAAATTGCACTATTTATGCAATAAGAAAACTTTACGTGCTATTTTCATGCGTTTATTTGGCAAAAATGGCAGTCAACATTGAAAAATCAATTGCATGAAAGAAAACGAAGTCATGGTAAAAGCAAATTGAATCAGCGACCTTGGTATTTTCAAGTGAGTTGCTAAAATCTTTAAAGTTTTCGTTAAAAAAAATTAGAATCACAATCTTTAGTGTTTTGGCAGATTAAACTCGGTGTTTAGTAAGGAAAAAAATAGTACTTATAAAAATTAAACAGACCAAAAGCCAACAAAGATACAAATTCTCAAAAATAAAAATGCGTGAGACTGACGACTTCTGAATCCATCAACTAAAAATAATTAAATTACTATTTTGAAAGCCTTCGAGTGACTCGGCTGAGCACAGTTTCATTATATTTTTCTGATGTTAACTTCTTTTAAGAAGTTAACATTTTAAGGGTTTAAAAACATTTTAAGGGAGCTGCTTTACAGTATTTGTCTTCACTTAAGTTTTTTTGTTGTATAGTATTTTTCATTGTCCTTGTGGATCGTATGTATTATCCGAACAGAAAAATTCTAAGCAATAGATTTTTATCAATTTCAATAATCATGACAAGCAGAGAAGAAAGTCAAATATCTACATTATCCGTGAAAGTCTCCTCTGTCATTCCGACATGGAAAGTGTTTCTAAATGATTACGTGGCACGAGCTTGCTCTATTGTCAAAAAAATGATATGCATCGATGGAAAATTATTCATTTTGTGAAAGAAACAAAATTCTCTCAACTTGTACTTGATGAAATGTAAGGAGAATTGGGATGTTGATAACGTGGCTTACAGACACGTCACTGGATTGCAGTAATCCGACCAATTGTATTGCTCGTACTTTTTTTGTTTACATTTGATACCAGTTTACAAACGTGTTTTAACATGGCACGTTTTTAATGAGTTATGGCATAATACTATGCAACGAAAGAACCCCAAAAAACTGCTTAAATCTTTTTCTCTCTTAGCTGTAAATTTTCCCATCTTTAACCAGATTAAAAAATGATGCTTGAAAAAGAAATCCAGATGAAATACTTAAAGCCACATGCATCGTTTTTGGCTCAAGAGTACCGTTTTCTATTTCGACCCTTTTCGATTAATTGCAAAATCGAAACTGAAAAAAAAAACATATGATATGATATTATAATATTTTACTTTTAGCGCGTAAACCAAGTGATAGAAATTAGGCTGATAATTGGTAAAAAATGAAAACGTCAAAAGCCAGGACTATTTTCTCCTACGAGGATCTATTCCAACTGTACTGGTGTACAGACGAGGCCATCAAACACATGTCAACGAATAACATCCACTCGAAGAAAACTCAAAGATGTTGTTTAATTCAGTACTCACTAACAAAAAGATGGATGACTCTTTATTTAGCACCATGACTGATTGCGCTCATGAGTTTTTCTGGGGAAGGCGAATCAGCTGTAAAATCATGTTAGCATGTTTACTGAGCAATCAAGATTTTCTAAGTCTTATATCTTTGCAAAAACTATATTTGTCATAGTTTATGAAACGGAAATGACTTCTGTTAAAGTAATGCCTTTTGCCATAAATGTCCTTAATTTTCAGTGATAACAATTAGATGAAAATAAAATGAGGGACTTTAAGTGACGGTGGTTTTATCCCTAATTTGATCTTTAATCTATGCAAACTTTCTCCGCAGCAAATCGCAAAAGCATGGCCTTCATTCTGAGTAAAGTCTCTGTGGTTTCAGTGTTGTATGTGATGTCACACTTGGCCGTCTATTGTGCCGGGGAGGATAACAAAACCGCCGCAAAACAACCATCGCCCATCGTGGTATGTTGTTTGTGTTACCTCCAAAGCATAAATTTCTTAGAAAAATCAAACAATTTGCATCTGAGAATGCACTATATGTAGCGTGCGATGAATTGTGATACTTTAGTTTTGTTGGTGGAATGAAATTTTAACTAATAGCAGTAGGCAGCAGTGTAGGAACTACTATTAAAGCTCACAATAAAAAAAAAATAGTAATTTGACGATACTGTGCAATAGTCTACAACAAATAACAGTGATGATAAAAGAAATAATTATTCTACTTGAAACAAAAAATAACAAAACACATCTAAGAAGAATATTTTACTTGAGGCTAGAAAAGGTCTTCTTAGCCTTCGATTTGTGACGTGGAAAGGAAATTTGGTGGATGAAAAACTCCAATTAAAATGAACTGTGAAATACAAGAACCTCGTATATTCACGTGACGTTGCCAAGATATCTGTCATAATCGACTTTTCATGTAAAGGTTTTTTATTATTTGAATCCAGCAGCCTCCTCCTTTCTATTATGGTGGTGTACCAGGTCTCCACGGCAAGCCTGGGTCTCCTGGGGCACCAGGCCGTGACGGCCGTGATGGCCGTGAAGGAGCCAAAGGTGACCAGGGTAGCCCAGGGAAGACTGGACCCCAGGGACCTCCAGGTCCCAAAGGAACTCCTGGTATCAATGGAAAGGTTGGCGCTAAAGGAGAACCTGGCGCCCAGGGTCCTCCCGGCCAAAATGGGCAGCGCGGAGAGAGTGGAATCTCTGGGACTCCTGGTGCGATGTCACATAATAACTGGAAAGAGTGTGCTTGGACAAGCAGTGAAGGCAAGGACCACGGTCTGATCAAGGTAAATGTTTTCAATTTACAAAAACGAACTGTTAATTTAACACGACTGTATACGACTATATTGTATAATTTCATCCTCAAAATGAACTCAACGTAATTTTTTAAGTAAATAATGAAGAGTTATCTATATCTCTAAGAACAATTGCGAATTGTCAGAGAATTATTATTTATTTATATCTTTAATTTCCTTCTTTTTTATCATTATGTTCAACAGGACTGTGTGTTTACCAAGAACTTCTCTGACACATCCCTCCATGTTTACTTTACCGGTGCCCTTGGAATCTACAACTGTGACAGTTGCTGCAAACGCTGGTATTTCACTTTCAACGGTGCTGAATGTGCAGCTCCCCTGCCAATTGACGGTGCTGTGTACATGCGTAAAGGAAGTGGATCATATCTTAAATATCTTCGCCGTGTCCGCCATATTGAGGGGCACTGCAACAACATCCACAAAGGCAAGGTGCGCGTGGGATTCTGGGTCGGTAACTGTCGCAGTTATGGAGATGCAGACGCCTACACGGGTTTTCAGTCAGTGTCCCGGATCTTTGTTGAAGAAGTTCCTGAACCTCAGGCTTAGATCCCGAGACAAAAAAAAAATCATTCCTGCATAAACGCTTATAATGGGACTCTGATAAATTGCTTAGTTATTTAACGGGTGTACTGAGTGTGCTTTGCAATTGTTTCGCGTTTGCTGTTTTAAATAAAATGCAGGAGGTTTGACAAAGAAATGGTTGCTTGTTTGTATCAGTTTTTAGTATAATTTCGCTTTTATTATTGATCAGCTACAGAAAGAGATTCAAAATTTTGTTCACAATGCAACGTAAAGCCAGCCAGGAAAAACTGAGGATATAAAGAACAATAAGAAGTGAAGACAAATGGAACAGTGACTTCATATTAAAGTAAAATCAAGCGAAATATTGCGCTCTGGGAACAAACACTGAATTGAAAAAAAATGACACATTCGAGAATCGATACCAAAAGAAGCGAAAAAGATACCAGTTTTATTCAATTCTAGCCCAAAATCCAGTGTTGTGTATTGAAAGGAGCCCTGAGATCAATAACTCCATAACATAGCTATAGGACTCACTTGTAGGCTGATAGAATCTGCTGCTACCACTGAGCGAACCACAAAAAAGGAAGGAAAATTATGAAGATTTTTGTTGTTCTCTGTTATGAAGACAAAGAAATGGTTGCTTGTTTGTATCAGTTTTTAGTATATTTTGGCTATTTTTCTTCATCTGCTACGGAAAGAGATTCAAAATTTTGTTTTCAATGTAACGTAAAGAAGAGCCAGAAAGAGGGATAAATAGAACCAGAAGTGAGGCAAATGAAACACAATTAATTTAAGGTAAAATCAAGCGAAATGTTGCGCTCTGGGAGAAACACTGAGTGGAATAAAACGACGGGCACGAGAATCGACAACAAACAAAGCAAAAACGTTCAAGTCGAGCCCAAAACCTCGTGTTGTGTATTGAAAGAAGTCCTTAGATTAGTAAGTCTATAACATAGCCATGCGTCTCTTACTACAACTGTGCGAACCTCAAAAACAGAAAAGAAACAGTATGAAGATCTTTGTTCAGTGTTCCGCTCTATTGGAAAGACGAGATTCGTAGAATATATCGAAGAAACCACTAATTTTCTTGAAAAATATTCTGCGTACAGTTCAACCCCTGTCTCATTTAGAGCTTCTTCAAATTGCGCTTCATATTTCATAAATTTCTCTTCTAAGTCACGGTTGTTTTCTATATCTCGATAGACTGAATTTACCCTGCCATCAATGCAACACGCAAAAAACTGTGTGGTTCTTTTAAATGCTCACTCTTCGAGGATTTTAAACTTTTATACAGTTAACTCGCATCAAAATTAGCCAAAAAGTAAATTACTGTGTTGTCTAAAAGTAGTTTGAGCACTCTCTGGCCGTTTTCATGATCGCATAATTTACAGAAAGGGTCTGGAAGTACACGGTGATTTGAACTACCGGTACCAACGTTTTGAGACAAACAAATTGCGCCTCGTTACACTCGTTGCGCTCTTTACACACTTTTATCTGGTAGTTCCATCTTCAGTATTATAAAGTCACTGAGACATCAATTTTGACTACTTTTAAATGAAAAAAATCAGTAGAAGAAAAACTCCCAACGTCAGTAAACTTGACAAGCTTGTTACAACGAGTGACTAATTCAGTCAGGAATTTCATCAGCGAGAGCAAACTGAAACACCTGTCAGGAACGTCTCTTTTTTTACGCCAGTTCGAAGGGTAGCAAACATGGTGCCAAACTGATATTGTTTTTATGATAATCTCAGATACCTGTCATATAATTTTGGGGGGGGGGGGTAATATGTTTTATTATATTTCATTTTTGTAATTTAAACATTTTTGGATCAGAGATTCTTGGAGCTTAAAATACCTCGAAAACCTATCATGAACTTATTAATTATTCAGAGATTAAGATGAGACGAGAAAAATCCCTTCCATCTTCAGCTTTCCATAAACATTTATATGATGTAAGCCGTGGTCAAAGACCCCAGAGATATTTGCAAGAAAAATGGTGACTGGGAGTGGGTGGGAAAGGTCTTACTAAAGAACAAGATGTGCAGCTGCAGTGGTGACTTCGTTTTTATTATCAAATCAAGCTATTCATCCGTACTAATGGCCGTTTTTACACTAGAAGACGGACAATGACAAGTTGTCTGACGATTTGTTCGTCTAGTGTGAATAAGACGGCTTTTTGACGGCTTGCAAGTCTAGACGACTAAGTCGACCTCGAATAATCGTCTTTCCAAACGGCCAAATCGACGGACAAATTCAGACGAGTTGTACGTCCAAAATCGTGTCCGTCTCGTTTCCAAACTAAGGCAATTTGTTCGTCTCAGACGATTTGTCCGTCTCAGAGGATTTGTCTGTCTCAAAAAATTTGTCCGTCTAGACGATTTGTCCGTCTCCAGTGTGAAAACGGCCATTGAATAGCACTTGATTTCTCCATAAAATTTCAACACAAAGATAAGTATGTGCAATGATGAGAATAAAGAAACTAGTCACTTGTAGCGTGCGTTAAAACCGATAAAAGTATTACCAAAAGATGACAAAGAAACATTGTAACCAGGACAATACACTAAACTAAAAAATGCCGCAATATTTTGAGTTTTTTTTGTCTATAAACAGTATCAAAGTTTCCATACAATAAAGAGGTAGAGTTAATTTGAAGTTTCGGCGCTCTTAGACTGCAAAACAGTCTGTTGTTCTCTCGAGACATATCCACGCGCGCTAACCTGAACCCGGGACACTCAGTTTAGAGCCACTGAAATCAGTTATCCAAACCAGTGGCGCGTAATATACGGCAGCCCATTTGTTTTAGATGTACTAGTAGAAAACGATTAATAATTTAATCTTGGGCTACGAAACTCGTGACAGTTGAAAACAAAAGGGGCAGAAATCAGCATTGACAGAATCAGAAGTCTTTCCACTTCCGTGTTCTAAATGTCTTCAAGCGAAACAAGAAGTCGTCATGACAACAGTAGTAATGGTCACAGTCAATAAGCCTTATCCCGGATAACGCGGATTAGCGAAGGTTTATAAAAGAAAAGCATTTCAGGGATTTGCAATTTCTTTGCATTATGTGACGTGAAATTCAAGTGTACAATCATTCAGCTGTCGATCCAAGAAATTTAATTTATGGGGTGGTGTGAAAGCAACAAGGGCTGAGAAATCAAGCTGAAATCAGAAAAATAAGATAAATGAACTAAATTGGGACAAAAATAGCTGCATTCTTCTTGTCAGATGCCACTTAACATGCCTTTGATATGTAAACACGTCTCCATTGAAAGCTAGATAATGCAGTCCCTGCCGACCATTAACATCCCACCCAAGAATAAAAGGAACAGTTTATAACTTCATACCGTGAAAAAAGCGCTATCCATGAGAATTTTGAACTAAAGCTTTGTCGATCAAAGTAAAAAGTTAAGAAAAATTGCGAAAGACATCTTGTTTCGGGTTTATGTTTGGATCACTCTAAACTGACAGCAATTATGAAATTATTATGGCGCGCATTGTGCTTGTCGCCTAGCAACGCCAATTAGCAGAGAGAAAATCCAAAGCAGCTCTCAAAGGAATTTCAAACGAGGCTTGATGGTGCGATGAAATGGACAGTGGATAACACGTTGTAGGGTTGGAAAATCAAAGCGAACTTTTCGATCATAATAAATACAAATGGATTCAACTGATGACCCGATCGTCGCATCAGACAGTAGCGAAAGAGAACTAATCGAAAAGTTATTGGATTCTAGCGAGGAGAGCCAGGAGATCGAAGGAGACTTCGATCGCGTTGTGTTCACGAGCAGTTGGGATGAAGTCGCTTGTGGCTGGAAACGCACAGCACCGAATGTTCGATATATTTCTTCAGCTGGCCCCAAGAAAAAGACGTCCAAGGAGAAATTTTGGAGAGTCAGCCCAGATTCGGAGAGCCATTACGCGAAAGTCAAGCGTCTCGCTGGAATGATCACAAATTCGAATTCGAACGCAAACAACAGCGTCAATGAAATGAACAACACGAAAGCCGGTGGAAAATGGCCAGGAAACAAGACTATAAAGACTAACATGCGAAATTTTCAAAATGCTGATGTCTTGTCTTACGATACTCCTTGTTGGAGGTATATAATTGATCCTCGAACGTTGAAATATGTTGAAAGAACTCCTCTGCAAGTGCTACGAAACATGGCCTCCTCCCATAAATATCTGAACCAAACTCTTGTCCTCGAGAATGGTGGTATGATTACGTTTCAGGAGACTAGTAATGGAGGTATTGCTATAAGCGATCCCGCTTTGGCATTCGATCGGCGACTACTGGAAACCTTGGATCTCAAAGACGAGTTTCGCGTTGATAAGGCGGGTAGATTTCACTTCAGTTTCGAATCATCCGTCCCTCTTATCACGCAGTACAGATCGGAGGATAACAAGATTAAAGTGATACACACTGTGCCTACGATCAAGGAGAACCCAGTGATTTCTTTCTGCGAATTATGCAGGTTTAGAACTCACGATACATGTCTATCCAAAGCAGATTGCAGACTCGAGATTTGTACAAACAGCTCAACAGAGCTCAAACCATTGCAAAAGATAACACCAACACAAAGACAGACAGCGGAGGAGAGCATTTTGGCCACTAAAGCTTTGATGTCGCAGTCCAAACTAAAATCTGACAGTTCGTCTTGTTTAAAGGCTTGTAGAAAGTCTAAGGAAGGTAAAGCTGCTAATCAGAAAAGAAAAACAGGCCCGGGAGGGGAGGGTAAGTTGGACTGGCTTCCCATCACTAGAAACACCATAGGGTACCCATATCCTTCTACCACTCTGAATCAGGCTCATAGTAAATTTCCAGAAAGACCTTCAGCTGGATTTTCCAAGGCATTCTCGCTTCCAAGGCATAATAAGAAGGGAAAGAAACTGACTCTAAGCGAGGCGGCAAGTTTGGTTCCCAGCAGAGGGAAGCTGGATGACGCGCTGGAAAAACTCACCCAAGAACTCGACAGAAAGGTGGATAAGGGAGTCACTTTTTCAGAGCCTTTATTACCAAGTGTATCAGGAACAAAACTGGAAGTGCCTGCTTTGGCCAACTGTGATAATTGAAATGAAAATGTTTGATTGGGTGTGTCAATTGGCAACCTATCCCTCCCTCTGAGGGGTTTATACCAACATTAAGATACTGGAAGTGGCAGAAACGAAAAAGTTGATGGATACATGTACTAGATAAAACTCATAATCTAGTCATAACCAATCTGCCCAGTAATGATAACAATGTTTATCAGCTCTTAAGGTATAAGGTTACAGTACTTTTGTACTAAAAATCACTGTTATTTTTTGTTTTCGCACTTCATGGAGTTTGTTTTACCTTAAAGTTCCAGTCCGACTGCCTTACTATCACTGATCCTTCTCATTACATGAAGAACAGTTGAAATAAAAAAGAATCCCTGTACATTTGCCAGATCTGTGGCCCTAACGGCATGTGGTTTAATTTGGGCATTGAATTTTAAAATGTGGCATCAATTCGGTTTGATTCCATATCTTCAAGACACCTTGATTGTTACAAAAATGGAATTTTAACAGTCTTTTTATCACTGTTAGCAACAAGCCTGCCATGAGTTATTTTGCATATTGCAAAAATATACAGCTGTGCAGTTGAAAGTTTTTCAGGTCAAACCACTGGTTTGATTTTACTATGATATGCAGCATGCCTTTTTGAGGCAACTTTGTGATGTCAATGGTAGCGTAATAATTTATTAGTTGCAGTACGATCACTGAAAATTCAAAACACTGTCAGTTTAATTTTGGAATCAAAGTCCAGAAAACAAAATCAATGTAAATATATGATGTACATGTACTGTTATTTATAAGGTGAACTTTCTAGTTTTGATGGTATTTGGATAACACAGGATATTTTTGGTAGTGTACATGTACATTTTGTTTTGTAAATAAATGGAGATGAAGAGTACTTTATTTATAGACTGAAATAAAAACTTATTCTTTGATAATGTAATAGTTATTGCTTTTCCTTACTGAATATATTAATACTCCCTTGGTTGTTTGCAACTGTTTCCCAGAAATACAACCTATATGTATAATAGGCATGGAATTTTATTATAGTTCAGAGGTGGGGGAGGGAGGGGGGGGGGGTTGTTGGGCTAAGACTCTCCCAAAAATACTCAGCAGGTTTTTCTTAATTGGAGCAACCTTTTTCCCATTCTAGCAACTTTTCGTTTTTTAGGCAGGTTTCTAGACAGAAGATTCTCCCAGCCTTACCCCAGTCTGGTTTTGTTGTGCGTCCCCTTTTGGGTTCCCCGCGGGCGGGGGTCCCCCCCCCCCCCCCCCCCGAAAAAAAAAAAAAAAAAAAAAATGCAGTGGCATTAACACAGACTGGAGTGGCTCTTCATTCATTAATCCCTAATCAAATTGGACTTAAAAGGCACCGTGTTGGTTTTTTGTGGGATTAACACTAGAGAAGCAGAGAAAAACACTCAGAACAAGGATGATAACCAACCACCAACTCAAGTTACCCACATATGACAACGGGTAAACGAATTGAATCTGGAAAACATTGGTGGAAGGCATGCTCTCACTACTGTGCCATCCCTGCTCCCTCCTACACTTTCTACATCGCTGACTCTCGCAAATTATGGCCGATTTCCTCTATGGCCCACGCCTGCAGGGAATCATGGTAGTTGTATTCATCGTTGCTAAGTCTCGCACATGGTTTGATGAAAACAACTACCATGATTCCCTGCATTGTGCACCATGGAGGGAATTGGCCATTGGTACCTTATGATTGTTTTCCCATAAATGTTGTGAAAAGTAAAAATATACAAAACATCACCCCATACTTGTGACCAACTGAATACAGTTACTACACAGTATGTCCCACCTTAAAAACTTACCATAAAAATATTTGTATTTTTGCTTTACTTGACACTCAAAATTAATTGTCATAGCAGTATGAAAGAAGTTTGTCACAAGTTAACTTTAAGTTAGTAAATGAATTTCGTTGCCACAAGGTCTCTTGTTTCTCAGTGGTTAGAACATCTGATGGGTGGGTTTGACTCCAATCAGGGACTAATCTTGGAATAATTTATTTTCTTTCCCCATGCTTTTGACAAACTGAATACAGTAAGAGCTACTTACCAAAATAGCCAGAGAAAGTAACACCAAATTTTATAGCATAACACATTTGCCAACTCTTCAATATTACTTGTATTTGGGCAATTTAAAGCAGTGCTGGCATTACTTGACGAGTCATACTAAATATGCAGGTGTATTTTGGGTAAGTCCCAGATGGATGATAAATGTGGAGAAATCAATTTTTGAAACTGCCCAGTCCAGAACCCAGTTGTCACAAAAAGGGTGGATAATGCTTGTCGCTGTCCACTGGATAAACCACTATTGAGTGGATAAAACATGTACATGTATACTACACTATCCACTGGATAGGGATAGCCTTATCCATCTTTTGAATGACCTAGGCCAGTTTTTTTTTATTCAATTTAGTTTAATTGCTTGTCGGGTAAGTTTTGCATCCATGCTGATATTTAGCAGCAAGAAATAGCTGGAGACATCTGCCCACAAGCCAATCGAATGCTGAGCCTTTGATGTTTGCATCACATTTTTAAGGAGGCTCGATGTAGTTTTTTAGACTAAGGGTGGTTGTTTTGAAAATTAAAATTACCTAGAAGCCAATGTTCGATTTTTGCCAAAATACACCATAATGATCAAATGTGGCCAATTTTAATTTTTTACCCGTCACTTAGTCACAATGGTTACCATAGCAATGACTTCTTTGTTCTCAAACAAGCTTGATTTCCGAATTAGACTGACATTGTTTATTTTTTGATATGTTAAAGTTTAGTAGATGACTAACTTGACGTTAGAAAAATCTGTAAGAGCGTTTTCAATAAATCAAGAATGAAATTTTCAGAAAAACACCGTTTTAATATAAAATAGGCGCCTTAAAATTGTCTTTATTTAGCACAGTTTCTCCACTGAAATATAAATACTTACACCATCAAAGACCAATAACTAAAAGCGAAAGACTTTTTGCTTTAATTTGTTAAAATATATCGACTGCCGATTGTAAGAAATTATAATAAAATACCAAAAACTTCATTCTTGATTTACTCTAAAACGCTCTTACAGATTTTCCTAAATTTTGAGCACAGGTAGTAAATCTACTGTACTTGAACATATCAAAAAATGAATACCAAGTGTCAGTCTAGATTCGAGAAAACCAAGCTTGTTTGAGAACAAAAGAAAACGTCAATGGTTGCTATGGTAACTTTGTGACAAAGTGACGAGTAAAAAATTAAAATTTGCTCTAGGTCATATTTGATCATTATGTGTGGCAAAAATCGAAATTGCTTCCTAGATATTTTTAATTTTCAAAACAACCACCCTTCGGCTAAAAAAACTACATCGAGCCTCCTTAAGGATGTGAGTTTATATCTTCCTGACTTGCTGAAATAAATAAAACAAGTTAATTCTTTATTTATTAAAGTAAACATTTTTCCATTCCAATATTTTTCTTTATTGCGCCCAGTAACACACGAACTCTGAAGTTCAAAACCCACTTAACAATAATAACGGTATTGCTATTTTCGCTGCCCTCATTCATAATTATGGCGACAACCATGAGCATTGAAAAACAGAAAATGGATCGAAATCTGCCAATCACAATCGACAGACATGATCTTTTCACCTGGTTGAAGTGAGCTTCTGTTTCCTGAGAGGTCCGGTTAGATGATTGATGGCAGCGAAAACCGTAAATCGTGTTTATGGTTTACCGGTTGATTGAGCAGAGTTCATAATTATGTTACTAAAAAGCACAATAAGTGTACATTTCATGAAAGGCTATGTCAAGCATGACTAGGTTTGAGTTTCTACATTGGAAACAAGGCAGCTTTGATCAACAATATTTTGACAAGTCTGTGTTTGAGAACTTGTGGAAGTGGCAAATCCACTTCTGAACTGCCCATCTGTTTCTGTCATCTGAGACCAGTGGGTGTCTGTCTGGACACTTGATGACAACAAGCTGGAGCAACCGAAGTCGCTCTGCAAAGTTTGAGTCTGAGAGTTTGCAGATCCACATCTGAACTGTCCATCTGTTTCTGTCACCTGAGACCAGTGGGTGTCTGTCTGGACACTTGATGACAACAAGCTGGAGCAACCGAAGTCGCTCTGCAATGTTTGAGTCTGTGAGTTTGCAAATTCAGTGTCATCTGCGAGCTCACTAAAGTCTGACATTACTATTGACGTTTGCGTATGTATATCAACGAAGTCATCAAGCGTTTTGTAAACAAATTCATTCCCACTGTTATCCAGACCAGGTGATGTGATGGAGTAATCACTGAACCATGTTTGAGTTTGTGACTCAGTCAGTTCAATATCTTGAGTGTCAAATAAATCACCAAGAAAGTTTTGAGTCTGAGTGCCAGAGTCAATGGAGCTAGTTGTGTCAATGCCTAACAACGAAATCAATGTCTGTGTCTCATTATCCTCAAGAGGAACTTGTTCCAGGCCATATGTCTGAGTTTGTGCACTGTTTAAGGGTCTCAAGTCACAAAGTGCCAAATCTGTGCTGGTAAGATTTGTTTGCGTTTGGGTATTTAAGCACATAGGATCGATGTCAAGGGTCTGCATTGAATTCTCATTGGTGGAAACGAAACTTGACCTCTGTTGTCCCATAACAAAAGAATTCATTGGAGCGAGGTGTTGCACTGGAGTGGTTTGCGGCATTCTTTCTGAAAGCTCAAATGGTTGGCTTGCCCCACTGCCAGTAAAACAACCAAGTTGTGCCAAAAAGCTGTCGTCAGTGCCAACGCCAAAGTCACACTGGTCTGCTAACATGGCAACCTGAGTTCCAACTGAGGCCTGGTTGTTGAAACCAATCCCAAGACTTCCCCCATCATTGCTGAACTGAAACTGTCCACTGGCAGTTGGCGGAGGTGTCTGTGTACATGAGTCACATGCCTGTTCTGCATTTGTTGAATGGCCGGATGTTTGGGTATGCATGCTGTGCACATCAAAGGGAGTTTGTGTTTGCACAGACTTTGTATCTGCTTGTTTTCTTACAGTGTTGCAAAAACTTTGACTAGCTTCCAAGGCAGTAGCTGGTCCAGGTTTAGGAAGGATTGGGCATAGTCTTGTACTACTTAGGAACTGCCCACCTTTCTTTTCAGAATTCTTTTCAGGACATGGAATAACTGGGAGAGTTGGTTTGACAATAACTAGGGTCACTGCACTCGCAGGTACTGGAGGTTTTGAACTGGAAGCAAGAAAAGAAACATTAAAGTATAAGAGAGTGATCCCTGTTAATGATAATAGGAAGCTGGTATCAGAGCCATTACATTGTATGAAAGCATTCCTTTATTTTCGCTATCACAGAGATTCCAACCCTCCCGATTTGATCGGGAGTCTCCCGATTTAATGCGTTGCCTCCCGCTCTCTCGATTTATATCAGATTCTCCCGATTTATCATGAAATTCTGAAAACAAAAGAAAAATTGCTAATTTTTAGTATTTTTTGCGATCTGAGTGTAGCAAAGGTAAAGAAAAGTACCAAAAATGTTTGTGAAAAGGATAAAGACCTTATAGAATAACTCAGAAATGATGTCAAAATGCCGGAAATGGCACTTGAGAGAGCCTAAATTTGCAAAATTTCCCAGTGAAACATGCTTCCAGACCCCCCTAGAGGCGCACACCTTCAGCGCTAAAAATACTCCCTTTTTTTCCTTCAAAAAGGGTTGGAATCTCTGCTATCATATTTCATGTAATAATACATAATTATGCTGAATACATTCATTTGGACAAAAATTAGACATCTAACAAAAACTTTTCTTTTAAACAGGACTATATACTTGTCAAGTAATTATGAGACATGTGGTCTCATGCTCTGTAACTCTATTTACTGGGGGCTGGAAGAAGTTTGGCAACTAATTAAAACTATTCCAGGATAATCATATTAGTTAATAATTTAGATTTCATTTCTCTTGCTTATTTAAGAAGCAATAAATAATATTCCTAACAGCTATGTTTATGTCACATTTTCAGATAATACAAAGGCTAAAAGCAAATAAAGTTTTCATCCAATAAAAAAATTTCTTTCAAACTAAAACTGGATTTATTTAGCTTATTCTTATTTTGAACAACTACTCACATGTAGGTAGGTCAAGCTATAATTTTTATATACCCTTCATAGGAAAAATGAAAGGCATGTTGTTCTCCAAACCCCAATATTTGCAGGGTTCTAGAAAAGCTTTAAGCAGGTTGTTGATAAGGAATTCCAATAGTCAAGATCAAATTCCCTCAGCACTTTTCCCACCAAATTATTGGAAATAATTTTTTCTGTTAATTTGTCAGCCCAGGTCACTATTTTGTAGGGTGACCCTATTCGGCGGAATGGCACTAGTTGGCTAGCCATTAGCTTCACCCTGGTTTGCTTGCGGTTAGCTTCACCCTTCACCAACAAATAAAAGCTAAACAAGCATCTGGGGTGAAATGAGTGCCATTCTGTCATTCCGTCGAATAGGATCATCCACCTTGTAGGGTTCATTGGGTTTTGACCTGAGACCAGGGTCCGAAATTAAATTTTTTACATCGGCGCCACCTGGCGACCGGACCGAAAGTTTTAGTCGCCAGATGGCAACTTCTGGTCGCCAATGTTTTTCGATTGACTTTCCTTTTACACTTAAAAGACGAAACACTTGTTCTTCTTGTGTATTTTTGGCCATTCATATGCTCAAAAACAGCTTACTTATACCACAAAACAACGATGACAATCACTCAAAGAAATGCTGTACCCGCCTATAAGTAGAGTCTTAAAAAGTCTTCTTTATCGAATGTTAACTCTCTAACATTTAAACGGAAAATACTTTACAGTCTTACCCAAACATTCCGCTCTTTAATAATATAAAAAACATCATTTCCACCAATTTTCTGACATATTTCGACAGGTAGTTTTTCATTCAACACAGTGGCAACAAGAACGTGTTGCGTTCGTGGAACGTCGTAGCTTAGTAGCCTGGCATGTAATTGGAAATATCTAAATCTTCCACAAAGTTTTTTGCATCTGTAGCCTTACCAGTTTCAAGTAAATGACGGAAATATTTCAGCGTGTCCGCGGACATGACATCGCCAGAATGAATATTCATTGCATGGACCATTGCATGCGAAAGAAAGCACATGTCTGGGCGCGCCCGCAATAGTGTCATGGGGAAAACCGCTGAGGAAAACAACATGGCGGCTTTCAATGTTCGAATCGTGTTGATCGCAGCTGTTGGCTGAGCTGTTGGGGAGTTTATACACTATGTAGCGAGAAATTTACTTCAGTGTTATCTCAAGGACATCACTAAGATAAAAAGTGAGTCAATAAATTGTTAAAAACGGCTCCGAATTTTATTTTTAATCAATTTCTCTGAATACTCTTACAAAGCAACTTAGTCGCCAGTGGGCGATCAGTTGTGAAATTCTGGTCGCCAGCTCTCAATATTTAGTCGCATTGGCGACCAGGAAGGCGCAATTTCGGACCCTGGAGACCCTTCTCTTAACTGGAACAATGATACCACCTACCTTTTTTTCTTGTTTGTGTAACATTCTGGCAGTTTGTGCATTTGTCTTCGTGCATGGGTGAGGAGTGCTTCTATTGTAGTATAAGGACACCCACATGAACAAGTAAACAACTGTCCACACTTAAGCTCATGACGACGACAGGCATCTGGTAAACCAAAGCCCCTGCCACACTTGCTGCAGACATTCTTTTTCTCGGCATGAACTGTCATGTAATGCTGGAAATGGGTGCAACCAGATTAAAAAAAACTCCGTTCAGTTTGAATAGACTACATGTAGAACATGTTGAATACCATTCTTTTACCTTCACCCCAAAGTGTAGTTTTCTTGGCTTTTTTGATTTGCAGTTGGTTTATTAATTTTGACTGACACGTTATACATAATGCAACTATGCTGATAAAAGCTCCAGTTAAAAATTTTCAGCATCCTGTACCTGTAGTGTAGGCTGGTTTTCACAAGCCACTGATATACAACAACATGTTTACTGGTTGCAACCAACAGCATTTGGTTATCCATTCTAGACAAGCTGCCGAGGGGGCTACTTGAAAAGGTTTGATACGGGGAGGCTCAGCCCCGAGGTCCAACCTCTTACCCCTTTAAATACCATTTTGACAGAAAAGGTACCCCTTTTGTACACCTTTTATTGAAAAAAGGTAAATGACAGATTTCCCTACCCTTTCACATACCTAAACTTGTGAAATTCCTTCCCTTTTATATACCTGAAGCGTGAAAAAGGTACCACTTTCGGGCAGAGCCTCCCCGTATAGACCATTATAGGGAGTGCCCCCCCCCCCCCCTGGGACAAGCCCCTGCACATCTGCGACATATATATAGCACTGGTGTACTCAAAAAAGCATGATAGCTGGTAGGTAAGTAAAGTCTTCATTTGGGCCTAGTGGCAAGTACCATTCTTTACCATGGGTAGAGAGGGGCAATATGCCAAAACAGTGTCCAAGGTCATGCCAGTGATTATATCACAGGTATGTCAGCAGCATATCATAGCAAGCCGTAACTTACATTACACTTTATTTGGCGCAAAGTTTGTACAGTCTGCAAACACAAACTCTGTAGCTTTTCAGAAATTGAGTAAAAGTTAGTTGTCTTCATCGATTGTTCTTGATGAATATTAAATGTGTTACCTACCTGTTTTAGCTTGGACATACGCGGGAAAGGTCTCTTTGTGCCTTGTCCACGTACACAATGTTTAACTGGGCAGTAAAAATGTTTCTCAACCTGACTTTTGCTCTGACCGCGAACATAAAGCTTTTTTTCTTCGCCATCCGAAGCTACTCCATGAGTCTTGATCAGGTGCATTCTGAGGCAGGAACGATTTTGAAACACTCTGGAACATCCTTGTGTGGGGCACGAAAGAGAAACGTCAGTTTCTCTCCGAGTAAGAACTTCCACTGAAGGGCAAACCTCTTCCACGGTGGTCGCCATGTTTTGAAATGTTGACATCGTCGAAGGGACTGGTGATGAACTGACCCAGGCCTCTTTCAGTGCTCGGCCGCCAATATGGCGGATGGGATGGCGTTTAGCACGCCAAAAAGAAAACTAACGATTGAAAAGTTTTCATTTCAAGATGAGAAGGAGAGATACAGACGACATATAGAAGAGCATGCTTTCAATCATGCGGTATGTTAATTTTGGACATCATGCTTGTTTTGACAGACATAATGCCGTGTTCTCTTAATGCACTGCACCCGACTGCATCGGCTACATGGAAGGGGAGGGTTTTTGAGCCAATTTCACCCGCCTCCTTACATTTTTTTCGCCTCGTTTTCTCCCTCCTCGATACTTTTTTGGACCATTTCTCCCTCCTCCCTATTCTGACCCCCCTCCCCCCCCCCCTTTGCATGGTTGTTAATAAGAACTTAACATCTATTTTTCGTTTATAAGTTTTTGTATCTTTGATGTGAATTGTTGTAGGACAATCCCCTCTTGAGGCAATCATCTCTTGAATAAGCAGTTACGATAGTATTTTAAAATTCTGCGAACTGTCATGAGTTATTATCTGGGGAGGGGGGGGGGTTAATAGAGTTGGGGAACTTAGATGGCTTTTGAAGGGGGGGGGGGTTCAATAGAGCTTTTATGGTATTTATTTGTAAACAGCTGTGTCAAACGTGATTTCCCAGCCTCCTTTGAGGATGTTCTTTGATCGTTCGTGGCGAAAAAAAATGCATGATGAGCCCAAAGAGCATCTGCGAAGGAGGCTAGTAATTTCCAGGTGTAAAATATCAGGGAGACTTATTTTAAATCATGTATTAGTCAGGGTACAAAACAAGGAAATAATAAAGTAAAACTTTTAATGTTCAAGTGTTGTTTGAAGAGTCACTGTGTGGATATGCTGTTATAAACTGGTTACTTACTCACCGGTACTTACTTTTAAAGTTGCTAACAGTCATGCAAAAATGTGATATCCATGTATCTCCACAGGTAGAGATTGTGGTGCCAGATTGTTTGCTTGGGAACGTTATCCATTGCTTTCAGAACATTTCACCAACTCGGGATCAATTTTGTTTTGTCAAACTACCAGTACATGCTTTTACAGAAGTGGAGTTTATCAAGACATTTATAAAGAATGGTAAAAATACACATAATTATATGCAGTATAGTAACTATGTTGTTTCAAGGAAAAGCCTTTTCTCTGTCTCTGATCCATGTTTGAGTATATTTGTTTTAGTTGTAATATTAAGCTATGCAAGGGCCATTTTTGTCTGATCAGTAAACAAGATGCCCTCTGCTGTATGTCTGGTTTTAATTCTTACGTGTACTAAGTTAGCAGTGATTGTGTTTCATTTCACTGCAGAAATTAGGTAACAAAGCTACTTAGTTATAAGGAAAGAGAAAGTAATGCTGACATTTTCACCAAGTTTTTGTTGTTGTTGAGGTTGTTGTAATGTTATCACTTCTTAATCTAGGGAAAAAAATTAAGATATCATATATTCAACCATTTCCCCCTTCTTTCCGCCCCCCCCCCCAAAAAAAAAAAAAGACAAAGACAAATACCACCCTCAAATAAGTACATTTGTCAGTGAGAGCAAACAAGAGCAAACATCCTTCCCCCTTATCAAAGGCAAACTCCTGGGTATATGAATTTTTTTAAAAATTTGTGATCAAAGTTTTTTTTTTCAAGCTGTTAGCAAGGAAAAACCTGGCAAGTAAAAATGCTAGGTTTATTACATAAACTTTCTGACCTCTTATTCTTTTACAGGTCAGTTTATTGCACTCAGCTGGGAAACGCGCATTGATACTGGCAACTGTGCAGCTGTCCTTCCATCAGGCAAGTAATGAGTACCAGTATCCCTTTTCCCTCCATATAAGCTGGGAGGTTTTTCTTATGTTAATATGGCAGGCACTTGAGAGAAAAATAAGGACAACGACTGATAAAAGTTTATTGACATGTTCAATCAATGATTCTTGAAGATTTTATTACAGATCTTTAACATGATCTACATAATACTATTCTTGGCAATACTTTTAGGAATACTCATTCTTTCCCTGGACAAAGATACATATGAGCAACTTGGTCTAACTGGAAAACCATCAGCTTTTCAAAAGAAACACAGATTCAGTAAGTGACTGTACAATAATTAGACTCAGTTACACACAGTACTAATTAAACTCAAATGCTTTACTTCAAGTGGAAGTACTTTGCAAACTTCAGTAAAGAACCTTTTTGCCATTTGTTTAACATGTGACGTGCTGTGTATGTTGTGGTTTTCGCTTTAAAATGCCTAGAAAAAGGATGCAAAGAAAATGGATGTTCCACCTTGCCATTTGGGCAAGCTGGAACCATGCATTGTGTGCTATAGCATGTTTCTCGGTTGGCTTACTCATTCTGCCAAGTAAAAATGTTACTTGCCCATCGGGCAAGTTATGCCTTGGGTGAAATTCACTAGCCCAGACAGGGCTTTGTTTGCACGCTGAGAAACCAGTCTGATAATTTTATTTAATAAGAGGTCAGAAAGTTTATATTCAAACCAAAACTGGTTTGAAAATTTTCAAACAAAATACAAATCCCCCATCCTTTGTTCTAGAATCATTTCTTGTTCAGATGATAGGTGTTATTGGATATTGCTTTGTTAAACAGGGATTAGTAGCAGCTGTGTCCTCAATGTTGACCAATTTGGCAAGGACACTGAATAATGAGTTGAAAATAGTAACTTACATAAAACTAAAATGTTTTAGTTGTAGAAGTGAACTTGGCTGCACCATATTTTGTACCTGGAAAGAAGCTGTATGAGAGGGTTAGATGGTGTTTAAAGGACAAGCTTCAGCTAACATTCAAGTTTCTTATGAGCTGGACAAAGGAAGGTTGGTCAGTCTTCTACACAAAATAATGCAAATAATGTAGTGTTTATATAATGTATTTCTTTTTAACTTTGCAACTGCAGAGCCAAGGTAAAAGGTCCAAGAGATGATTGTTTAACAGTCGGAAGTTTTGCTTATACACAATTTCTTGTAATAATAAATCTTTGTCTATTAATAAAATTGCTTAACATAAGAGATATCTACTAGGTTTATTTCATATGGTTACTTGCAAGAGGTGGTTGCTCAAAGGAGAATCAATGGTTAATACCAATTATATTATTACCGGTATTTAAAATCCAAATTTTAATTTACAATTTATTACTGTCTAATTTATTTTTAATAAATACTGAACATTAGAATCCTGGTTTCTCGAATTCTGTTTTTTCGAACCTACCGATAGGTAAGGGTTAAGTCAGCATTCAAGACTCGTGGCCCGACAGTCCATAGCTTATACCAATTTCAGCAGCATAAAGTGACTAAGAGTATTTCTACTTCCCCTTGGATGGGATAGAACCTGGACCACTTAATCTGGAGTAGCACATTAAGTGCACCTCCACACTCCTTCCCGATAACCTGACCCAGAAGTCATTTCCCTTCTCTCAGCTGAACATTGTAATTCTACCCCTGACTTCTTGATTTTCAAGCCAAATTGTGTTTCCCTTGAAGGTTTGAAAAATCAGGATAATTTCCAAGTTGTTGTAATTTTTACATTTTTGTTGCAGGGCATTCATCAACAAGTACACTCCACTCTTTCTTCAACTCTTACAATGGCCAGATACTGTCCAATACAGAAGACATAAAGTCTGTCCTAAACCATTCAAAAGCTCCAAGTATCAGTTTTGACAAATCAAGTTTTACAGAAGATAGGATGAGTCCAGAGAATTTTGATGTGTGCGACTGTATGTCATTTTTTGAGTGGCTTGGTTGTGTTGCCTGTGAGGTTGATTGGTAAGGATGGGATTTTCAACTGCATTACAGAAAATAGCTCATTTTGCTGTCGTGTAGCATGAAATATTTCTAGTACCTTGTAATAGGGGCTTAAACCAAAAATGAGTAACCATTAAACAGTCAGCATCTTAACCAGTAACTTTCATGTGGTAGCACTAAATAATACATTATTATAATTTTTGTTATTCCATCCAAGATGGTTCTAACTTTCACCATTTAAATAGCTTTACTTACTGAACTTTTACACTGAATGCAGACACAAAGGTCAGTTTCTGTGCTGTCCATAATAAATTGTATCAAGAAACAAGCTTTGAGTGACAATAATTTTAAAAATATTTATAAAAATTATAACATAAATTTATTTTATGTAATATTTATTTCCCAGCTCTGCAGCCTCACCCGACAGTTATGTGTCAACGTTAGCATGTCCAGAACCATCACATGACGTGAAACAATTGGTCAAATGTCGCTGGACTGGAATGATAACGAGTAGCTGCATCTTATCAGTGATACATTCAGTTAGGTAAGAAGATAATAAGTTATTGCAATGATAGTACATGTATGATATTAAATAATTATTATTCCAAAGTAATTATAACAGCTATATTTTATTTTCTGTTTTTTCATTACTAAAAAATAATCAGGGTGTTCAACCTACAGTAACATGAATAAATGGGTCTGAATTAGCAACCAAAGTACAATATGTACACAGGTGTACTCATGCTTTCTACTTATAAACAAGACTATAAAAGGGATAGTACCTCTTACATTTAACACAGGAAACAAATTCTAAACTAAGGGCATATAGGTGCAGTGTACAATGTACCGGTATGTGGCACATTGTGGACTTGAGTGCCTGTAAACTTAACAATATGTACATGTACATGCCCAAAAATCTTATGAAACCAAACTGTCAGCAAAATGAGATCTATGTAATTATTGAATTTTAACTTTTTTAACATTACCTTTATAAATGAACATCATTGATAATAGGGGCGTAAAATATGCACAAGTGGATTATTAGTTGTCTTTGTTAGATGTTTACGCCTGAGGACAACCATGGCCAGGCCGCTCTTTTTGATACCTTTTTGTTCAGGAATTTTGTGGATCTGATAATGTTCTGTGCATTAAAATTAATATAATTATTTAATATAAACTTTGGACATTGTTGCACTCTTTTGAAAACATGTAAATTTGTTCATTCCACTTTCACAGGAATCTTGTAAAGTCAAATAACCTCCCATGGTTAGCAGTGACTGTGTGGGGATTTGCTGACTGTCCACTCACATGGAAGCAGAATGAACACGGACACTCTGTTACTGGGGAGAACTTTTATACTTTTGTGATCTTCCCTAATGACAAATACTGGCTCTACACAGCTATGGGTGGCCATGATATTGGTTTATAACAAGAAATTTCTAACTTTCACTCTGTGCCCAAGTTCAGATGGAAAACATCACACATTGCATTTTAAAAGATGTCAGAACTAGGATGGAAATGTGTTGCTGTCAATGAGGATAACATTTTGAGCTTCACACAAAAGGGACAGGCCTAGGGTTGATTAATGTAAGGTTCTAGCTCTAAGCACGCATTGCAGGCACTTTTATGAAAGACGTGAGCTGCTTTCAATGTATTATTGTGTCAAAGTACAATATGAAGAGCATGGGTGATGAAAAAAGATTATTTATTTATTTGTTTCCTTGTGACTGTTAAAGAAATAAAATTTGTATTTTCATGTAAACTCCGTATTAGATCGAAATGTACGATGATTCTTCATAATTTTCTTTTGGTGACCATGCCTTATAATGGATACGGATTATGATGAATACGAGAGAACGAAAAATAGAAATCAAACTGATAGTTTAAAATTTTTAACCCAATATAAATAACCACAACATATTCATTATCACAGATTACCATACACCTGAACAAAATGACAATACCAAATTGTACCAAGGGTAAAATAGAATCGCAACATAATAATTATTAAGAAAAATGTTTTTGAAACGTTCTCTGGTTAAAAAATTGTTAAAATATAAGCTTTCGGCTGCCAAACTGCAGCCTTTAACGAATGATAAAAATGGCGCGAATGAATAAATATATAGGGTAAAAATGTGTGAAAAAAAAAATAAAGAATAAAAATGCGTAAAAAGGTGACAAGAAAAATAGTGAGAATTTGATAATAAAAGAGAACTATTTTAAAAGAATAGAATATTGTGGAGGTAATGACCTAGCATTGTTGTCCGCTTCAGTTGTCATGGCAGTGTGCCATGACTCAAGAGTTTTTCGCACGCGATAGTCGAGATCCTTTGTCGATGACTCTTGCATTTTTGAAATCAATTTGATGGTCATTCATCCATGCATGGTTTGCAATGTTCGATCCTTTGTTACAATGTTTAACGTTTCTGATGTGTTCTTTTCTTTGCCTCTGTAGACATCTGCCGGTTTCTCCAATGTAACTACAACTACAGTCATTGCAAGGAATCTTGTAGACCACATTTGTTTGAAGGTGGCTGGGAGGTCTGAATTTTGGTGAAGGGAACTCTTGGTAAGGGGTTCTGCCATTGATATAGGGCAGACAAGCCAATTCTGCCCTATATCAATGGCCTCACCGAACCGCTTAAAAGATTGCTTCAAAACAATGGAATTTGTGTCGTCGCCAGACCCCACAGAACCCTTCACCAAAACTCAGACCTCCCAGCCACCTTCAAACAAATGTGGTCTACAAGATTCCTTGCAATGACTGTAGTTGTAGTTACATTGGAGAAACCGGCAGATGTCTACAGACGCAAAGAAAAGAACACATCAGAAACGTTAAACATTGTAACAAAGGATCGAACATTGCAAACCATGCATGGATGAATGACCATCAAATTGATTTCAAAAATGCAAGAGTCATCGACAAAGGATCTCGACTATCGCGTGCGAAAAACTCGAGTCATGGCACACTGCCATGACAACTGAAGCGGACAACAATGCTAGGTCATTTCCTCCACAATATTCTATTCTTTTAAAATAGTTCTCTTTTATTATCAAATTCTCACTATTTTTCTTGTCACCTTTTTACGCATTTTTATTCTTTATTTTTTTTTCACACATTTTTACCCTATATATTTATTCATTCGCACCATTTTTATCATTCGTTAAAGGCTGCAGTTTGGCAGCCGAAAGCGTATATTTTAACAATTTTTTAACCAGAGAACGTTTCAAAATCATTTTACTTAATTATGAATCCTGGTTACTCTTCCATTTTCAATAATAATTATTATTATACAATAGTACATACCTGATTTACTGATTTACGCATCATAATGATACATGTTTTTTTTTTTTTGGATTTTGTATCAAGGCAACTATGAAATATTAACTAAAGATAGGATATAAAAGAACAAAAAAGTAAAGCTTGTACACAGTTATTGTTAAAAACATATTTTAATAATAAGACTTATCACAAAATCTGAATAATACTGCGAGCATTAATTTTTTAAATGACAGCCAACAACTGAAATCAAGTGAAAATAGTTGAATAATCAATTCACTATTTTTGTAAAAAAAAAATAAAATAATAAAAAAATACTGTCACCTACTAAAATAATCAATGTTAACATTGTAAAAGTGGCTTGCTAATTACACCTGTCTATAAATTATTATACACACTGTCAGTAAAAATGTTATTGAACTAAACAGGTTTTCTATCCCTTAAAACTCTCCCCCGGCGTTTTATACTGTACAAACTCAGATGTTTCTCAAATGTGTTATGTCTGATTTTAGTCTATTAAATAAAGTTTTGCCAAAATGAATTACTGCCTAGATGAAACTTAATGTTAGTAAAGCTTCTTATGCCTAAAATTGGCTTAAATCTGTGACAGTTCCTGTATTGTAACTGTTGCAGTGCAATATTAATGTTACGGTAATTTTTTTTCAACCTAGGTTAATTTTTTAAAACTACAGTGTAGGTTGAAGAAAAATAAAATTAAAGCACCTCCCCTCCCTTACGGTCTCTGAACCCCTCTTCACCATCCTTACTTACCCTCCCCTACCATCTGCTATTATCCTATCTGCTATTAAATTTTACCTGCATTATAATGAATATTGAGTATGCCCAGAGAGAAACATCTTTTTTACCAGGGGAGCATTACCCCTTCCCAGAGGTTGTGATCCTTTTGGTCAGCACCAAGAATAACCACCTTTGGCCAGAGCATTTGTAGAGCGATTATTTTTATTGTCAGGAAATCAGATTTGAGCAGGAATAACCAGTAAAGCCAGCCAGAGGTTTTCATTTTTGGTGCTGACTAATGGAAAGGATCATAGAGAATGTCGGTAACAAAATGGCTGTGTGGGCATTTTGTTTTTGCTTTCATGTGCATCTCTTACTTCTTGCTCAAAACTTTAAAGACCTTTAAGGTGCTACTACGATCAAATTTTTGATTTCCATATTTTTACATTTTCGTGTACAATAAGATTTTCTTACTCACCTTGCAAATTTTCAATCCATTACGAACATCAGAAGTCATTTTGTTTTAACGTTTATTTCCGATATTTTATGGCCGCCATTAAACAACCTAGTTCCAAGGCTTGGTTGCGAATAGGGAGAAAATGACGTCAAAGGCTAAAATACCTCACGGGTTGAAATTATAATAACAATATGTAGTGAAAATCATGCGAAAAGTAACAAAAACTTTGGGCTTGTTTTTCGTGCAATTTTCTATGCTGATTGTTATTCTAATTTCAACCCGTGAGGTATTTTAGCCTTTGACGTCATTTTCTCCCTATTCGCAACCAAGCCTTGGAACAAAATTGATTAATGGCGGCCGTAAATTCTCTGGAATAAATGTTATAATACAACGACTTCTGATGTTCGTAATGGATTGAAATTTGGCAAGGTGAGTACGAAAGTCTTATTGTTCACGAAAATGTAAAAATATGAAGATCAAAAATTTGATCATAGTAGCACTTTAATGGTTTTGAGTTATCATTTTGTATAATGTATTCAATTTTTTTTAAAACAGCCAGCCATAAACTAAGAACTTTCTCTGAATCCAATTTTGATTATGATTAATGTTTGACAAACAGGTTTATAAATTTAAAACATTTCTTAATAAAATTTAAAATTAATAAGTAAAATCAACACTAAGTGCAGCTTATTATAAATGTTGTTGTGTGCTGTCTACTGCACTACATTCCTCTGCGGTTTTCTTTTCTGTCAGGAAAAATGAGTTCTTGGATAGGGAATGCAAATTAGCAAGGTACGATGGTAAAGGTACATCAACAAAACTCTGTGATGCAAGATTCTTAATACCTTCTATTACACTTGGTCCTTCAAACTTTACATTGCAGGAGATTGGTCTGTTTAGCTGTGGGAAGTGCTGTCTGCTGCGTAGTCTTGTTTGCATCTTTAGAAAGTTAATTAAAAGGAGGTTTTTAGTTCTTTGCAAACATGCTCTCCTAATAAGTAAATAGCCTGACCCAGAACAAACTTGCAGATCATCTAGAACAGTCTTAACGTAACACTCTTGGCCAGGTTAGAAAGTTGCGATGGTATGGCACCTTTAGGAGTACTTGTTAGTCTCTGACGAAGTTAAGACCTTTAAGCTGGCATATTAACCCCAACCCACTCCACTGCTTGGATGGAGTACTAGTCTGTGACAAGGTTACCCACCAGTATTAATTATTTTTATAACTGGCACATGAGAACTTGATGAACCTCTTGACTACTTTGTACAAGACTTTGAGTCTAATACATTAATGGCCACTGCCCCTCCCACAACCCCTTCTCGTGACTGTTTCATGCTGCCAAATAAAGTTTTTCAACACTGAAGACCAATTATAATGCATCATTATAGAGAAAAACCAAACAAACAAACCAAACATGGCCAGATTGCAACAAGCCCTAATAGCTACACATGACATGCTAGACTGTGTTTGAAGCTGATTATAAATTACTTATTAATAAATAAAACAAATGACTGTTCTTTTATACAAACCTTAAACTCCACTCTTTCCAACACAGGTTGTGGGTTGGTGCCAAATGCACTGTCTCTGAACTGTTGCCTTTTCTGATCCTCTTCCTTGTTCTCGCTTGTTATTTCCTGACTCTGCATAACTTCAGTTTTTCTTTCTGCTTAATTTAAAGAAGACTGATTGAAATCATTCATAATTTTAAGGTTTAAGTGTGATCATCTACATGATTGTATGTAGCTAGCGTCAAATTTTAAGAATAGAAAACAGTTTCCATGTTTCTACTGAGTTATAACAGCAAGAATGGAAGTTTCAAGGGAGAATGAGAAATAGAAAAAAAATGAGGGGATTTTTCCAAGAAGTATTATAGGTTAACTCCAAAAACAAATAATTTTATTGGCAAGTATCATAGACAAATGAACCATGTAGAGAGTTTTGCAGCTCTGTTTCTGTTGCTCTTTGTTCGTATTGCAGGCCAATAATTATATGTTGCTGACCAAAATACTGACAATTTGCTAATTATTTTAGGGGGTTCTTCTTCTATAAAGGCTAGCACCGCTCTCATTTGAATGTTATGAAACTGTAAGAGTGTAGGCCATGACAAGGAGTCATTATTCTTTTGATCATCTTCTTTCATTGAAAAGTTAGGTAGCCTTCTGGTCTAAATCTAAGAAAGAACTGGCTTACAGTTGTATTTATTTTTAAAAACTAAAGGGCTCAGGCTATCAGATATGACTCTTCCTACACCTTGGACCATTGACAAATTTGGATAATTTTATGTGTTACTTTATCACTAATTTGGTGGCCATTATTTTAGAAGTTATCATTATTCTGTTCGCCGTAGTTGCCTTTACGAAGCCGAAGCCAAGAAAGTTTTACTGAACATCGGTTGACCAACTGATGCGGTCTTCTGCTGATGAAACTAGTATTAATATTGTAGTCGCGTATGCTAATGTGTGTTGAAAGTAAATGCAAAGCGATTTTTCCATATCAGTATGATGGTACACCCTCAGGAAAACAAACTGCAATGTCACCAAGCAGGCACTAAGATGGAACCCACAGGGGAAGAGGAGCCGAGGCCGTCCCAGAAACAGCTGGAGGAGGACGGTAGATGACGAGGCGAGCAAAGCAGGCTACACCTGGGGGCAGATTGAAAGGATAGCCCAAAACAGAACACGATGGCGAGCAGTGGTTTCCGTGGACCTATGCTCCATGGGGAGCGAAAGGGTTTAAGTCAAGTAAGTCATGATGGTATATTGTTCATATTAAGTTATTTAATTACCTGGTAGTACTTTGCCCTCTCACCTTTTTCTCTCTTTCTCTTCCTACTTAGGGGATTCCCATCCAGTTGATTTAATCTGTACCTGCTAAATGCTCCCTGACACAACAAGAAATATTACATTTTTAAAAAACCATGAGGTGTTATTTTTTTAAAAATATTTATTTTAACAAAATTACTTGTCTACATGTTAGTATTATTATTTTGATAACCATACTCTAATTTCTGTAAACACTTTTGTCTGATATCCCCATTTTGTTACTGATAACAATTTTACTCAGGTCAACAGAAATAATTTTTTTGCCAGGCTTTAATAATTGAAGTCTAAGCTTAGCCTGCTAGCCAGCTCTCTGCTTTTGAACCAATTTGTTTTTTTATTGTTTATTTGTTTTTTTCCACGGTTTGTTGGCTATCATTGTAATTATGATTGAGTTGATGGCAGTGAGAATTGCAATAGTTGGATTTTGAACTTTACAGTTCACTTGTTATTACTGAAAGGCTCAGTGACTGCATGGATTGCCAGACCAGGATGCTTGTCAATAAAAATTGGGTAGAATCATAGACACAGTAGCCCTAAATGCATGCATTGCAGACCTTCCTGCTTACCAATATTTCTTTTAACATGAGACATTGAGTTCTGAGAATTTGATGGTAAAACCTTTTAAAATTTCATTTACCTGACTACTTTTGTTAAGCACAAGTTCCTTGAGTGAAAACATGTCCCTTCCTGACAACTTAACTTCTTCTAGAGTCTGACAATGTAGCAGAGTTGACAGTGTCTGCAAGGAATTGTGAAATGTGGCGCGTCAATGGATGGAAGAGATTTTTTAAACGGACTGTACAAGATACAGTTATTAGGCTACCTAAATAAAACTTGGGTCACTCAGGCTCAGGAGAATTAACCTGTGAACACTGATCAATCATGGATATCTGAATGAAAATCCATCAGCGTTCCTAGGTTACAGAAGAATAAAACAAAAAAATATCCATTCAATAATTTTTAAAATTACATTCCTCGGCGTCAATGTGATTTTTTTTGTCTCTGGGCAATTGGAAAAAAGTTAGAATGTTAATAGTGACACTTTCTTACACAAGTGTAGAAATACTCCTAACTAGTCGATTCATGCTACTGAAACCGGGATAAGCTCCAACCTAATGGGCCACTAGGCCCGTCTGTAGACCTAACCTTACACATTTTTGGGTAAGCTAGAGAGGGGGGGGGGGGGGGATGGTCAGCTGACCATCAATTTTTTTTCAATTTTTTTCAATTTTTCAGCTGACCATTCAATTTTGTACATATACACTTTTTACCTTTTAACCGTCTTTTATTTTAATTTTTAGACCTTTTTTATTTCACGAGAGCGTTTTAACGAGCTACGGCTCCTGAGCTCTTCGTGGTTAAATAAACTATGTCTATGTCTATGTCTATGTCTGTATTTTATGTCTCCCACTCATGTTCTAGTACTTAACCCTAAGCAATTTACTGAATGTTGCGAATCGTAAATGATCTCTAACTTAATTATAAGAAAGGAAGGATAGTTTACTGTACCTGCAAGATATACTGTTTGTGTGCTGCTTTGATGGAAGACATGAAGATATATTCTGAGTTAGGATAGTAAATAAGGAACACAGTGTTACTCAGCAAACTGGCAGATGTTCCCTCACAAATGTGAAGCCGTGTCCACAGAGCATTTTTCCACAGATGAACAAAGATTTCCTTTGAAAAACAAGACAAATTTATCTGTTAAAAGAAATTTACAGTATGTTAATAATTCAAAGATTAATAAATTTTATTATGACTATGTGTATTTGTTAGAGTCTGTTACATTTTTTTATCAGATGCATTATTTATTTTGTGTATTAGAGCAGTTTTCAATTGAGTGTCGTAAAACCAAAACCAAAGTAATTACTCTGGCCAATCACAAAGGACACAGACAATCCAGTGAACCTATCAAAACTCGAAACAAATACATGTAGCTGGCACGAAGCGCGGGAAAACTTGCGTGAGCGAGTCACGATTGGTTTTGGTTTTACTCCTGATTGGCTGAGAAAGTGGTGCGAAATTTTTAAGCCAATCACCAAGCGTAGTAATGCAAAACCAAAGCAAACACAATTTACTTTCGACACTCAAGTGAAAACCGCTCTATTGGTGTATCAAGACTACATTGAACCACTGATCTGCAGATTAATCTGCTTTGTGAAGTAACATGTAGTCAGACCGTCTAAAGTGTAAGTGGTCAGAAGAATGATTGCATGAGTAAGACCAGGCCTCTGCCAGATTTTTGTTGTTTTCTTGAATTAATCATTTTGTTAGACAATGCAATAACCTCAGCTGCCGCTGGTTTTGCTAGGTTGAAATTTGTGGCATATCATTGGTTTAAGCAATGCCATGTCAAAAAACCATATTGCAAATGGCATTTTTCCAAATATAAAACTGAACTCCTTTGTCCAAAAACGAAGATGTTGGGCTAAAACCTTTTTTAACTTACCACTTTGAAGTAGAGTCCTAAACAGGACTTCAACTGGGACTTAAATTTCCGGGGGTCTGATGTATTCAATTCTTTTTCGGGCTCTAAATATTTATAAGACAAGAAGTACACACAAATTAATAAAACAGTATTTGCCTCAATGCAGGGTACCGGTAACAAGGGTCAGGAATCCTAAAGATCTTATGATAGATTGTGGCCAATGCCTTTACCCTAAATGTACATTCAATTTTGTGCACTGGCATATTGTGGTTAGAGGTAAAGCACTCTCTGGGGGTTTGTGTTCTTGCACATTATTTGTGTAAACAATACTGTAAACTAATGATGATGATGATGATGATGATGATGATGATGATATTGCAATAAATTTATAAGTGTCAGCAATTATTAGGCAACATAACAGTTTTTTGCGGAGGGAGGGTGGGGAATGTGAAGGACCAGCGAGAATGGCAATCAATAGTAGCATAAACAAGTCTCTGTGTAGCTCACCTGGTAGTGACATGTTAAATTAGCATAATTACTATTTCCAGGACCTATAATTATTATTCTATCCAACTTTTTAAAATAATATTTTATGAATCTTCACTTACCAAAGCCTATGAGCTTGTAGACTGTCCATTTCTTGCAACTTGGATGAACCTGGTGATCTGAAAACATGCAAGTTGGAAAAATAAAGAAAGATGTTTGCTGATAGTCGATTTCCTATAATTACGTGGATTATCTCTGGAGAAGGAACTTTTCCTGGAGGTTGTGGGAAAACTACTTAAAAAGAAGCTTGGGTAGGGTGGTATGGCTACACAATTTAAGCCCTCCTAAACCCTCAAAACTTAAATGTTGCAGCTTGGAAAAAAATAGCCAGGTTCTTTTCCATTTTTATGGTATCTTCATTCTCAGCTCTATACTTTTTCCTGGTCTAGAAGGGGAGGCAAGCATGGCCGAGTGGTTTAGGGCGCTGGTATTGTAATCCGAAGGTCTCCGGTTCAAGACCTGCCCTTGCCACTAGCTGGATTTGTTTCTCGGTTGTCCCGAGTTCAAATCCTCGACCATGCTTTGTTTATTAGCCAACTGGTCTGCCTCCTGCCAGTTGGGATTTTTAACCTTGTTAGTTCATTTAAAATTATTTTTTCCGCTGTTTCAGTGGCATGCCTGTAAACTAGCTATCTCGTTGAGATATGAACTAAGTGCATGACCACTATAAACATATATTTATTTTTATTTTTATTTTATAGTTATGTATGAACTTTGCTGTTACATGTCGCTGTGACATGTCCCTGCACCATGTTCCTTTGGATGTCAGCACCTAGAGATGTGTATTGCAATTTGTTGTTGTTTTTGTTTAGTGGGGGGGGGGGGGCTGCGGAGGGGGCCAGGGTCTCAATACAGACATCTTTACAGCAGTTTTACTTTAAGTGGTTTCTATATCTATCACACAGGTCACGTCGTATAACAGGCCCCCCTCCCCTCCATCTCTCATAAGCCTCCCGTCTGAAAGTTCAAATTTTTAATAAGCCCCCTCTCTATCAAGCTGATGCACCCCCCTATCAATGTTAAGCCCGAGGGGGGGTCGGGCAAGGGGTGGGGATTTTGACATTTTCTATAAAAAATGTCAAATTCCCCACCCCCGAGACAAAATAATTGGTCAAAATCCCCATGAAAGGTGGTCAGATGTCCTTCAAACCTTCTATATATGACCAAAATCCCTATCCTGGGGCCATCACGTACTATCAAAATCCCTACCCTGGGGACCTACCTCACGATCAAATTCCCGTGGTTAGCCCGACCCCCCCCCCCCTTCAAGGGCTTAACATTGATAGGTGCGCATGAGGTCGAGTGTTTTCTAGCTACATTTCTCATTATTTTTAAAAAAGGGGAAGGCATATAATTTAGATTCGAAACTATTCTTCTTTGACCCCCAGCCTTTGTTGCTCTCGGTCTCTGTCAAGAAATAAAATCGAAAGAGAAGTTTCATGAGCTTACACAGAAGATCCATAAGGCTAACATGATCTGTTGTCACTTCTTTGGCAAAACAGCTCTTCAGAATTCGATTGATGAAGGCTTTCTTCGTGCCATCTGTATCTAACAGGCCGTCCTCCAAAATCCCGTGTTCAATTAGTCCATGAAGCAGTTCTTCTTTCTTGAATTTGTTGAACAATTTACACAAATCTCGGCGACGACTGTCATCCGCAGCCATCCCGCCATCTTGTTCGTCGACAGACGAATCGAGCGCCAAAACATGAAGTGGCCAATCAAAGCCGTGAATCTTTTACCTGGGGGGTAGGATAAGAACCATTTTTTTACATAAGTCAAATTTATACGTAAAAGAATGATCATAAAAGGATGTTTGGTCAAAAAGATACAAGAACATATTTAATTCCTTTTTATTACCAGAAGAGGCTATTTAATTAAACTTCATTAATGAAAAAGGTCTTTTCATTCCTGTTTTTACTACTACCCCCTTGGTAAGTATTTGCTATCTATAAAGTACGACCGCTGACTGCCAGAAAAACAAGCCGGCAAAAATTTCAAGATGGCGTCGATGGCGGGAATATCGGAGATTTATCGCAATGTTTTGGGAAGTGATTTGTCCCAGTGCGTGGAAAATTCTAAAGTCCTAGTGGTTGGAGCAGGTGGCATTGGTTGTGAGCTTCTCAAAAATTTGGTTTTAACTGGTTTCAAGGACATTGAAGTGGTAAGTTTTTCTTGTCGATCGCCAGACAACCCGGACACGATAAAAAACGTGCGCAGAAACATGTGTACTTCCCTTTGTTGCACAAACATGCACAAAACACTTAATTTTTGCTTCTTTTTCAATTTATTATAATTTAAGACGTATTCTCCCATCGAAATCCGTATTAAATTCACTAGAGTAATTTTTTAAATGTTGTATATGCTCACAGACTTCTGCATGCTTGCCACAATGACTAGCATCATATTACGATTTAGCTATGTTAACAATGAAAACCCCGTATGCAAAGAGCAGGAATCCGTATCATGGTTACAGTAGTTACTAACTTAATAGCAATCCTGATAATTATGAGTTATGTATATTTGAAATTATAAGGTAGGGGGTGGTGTAGGTGGCTTTTTTGGCAGGGGGAAGGGAGATGCTGACAGAGGACTCCCCTATCTATAAGAGTATATGAATTCAAAATTCTAATGCATTTTTATCTAGTAGGAGTAGAATAATACGTTGATTCTAGGGAACTACAGAATACATGGCCACTTTTATTTAACAATTATTCCATAGTCCGGTTGGATACGAGGTGGTAAATAGCACAGGGGCGCGAGTTGAACCAACAGGAATGGAATAATTGTTTTATTAATTCTTCCAAGTCATGAACTAAAATCAATGGAATTCATTGATGTAACGAAGTGATAGTATGAGGAGGCGCATTCTGGGCGGTGTCACTTGAGTTGAATGAAACATACGAGGAAAGCGAGGAGAGTTTCAAGATTTCCCACAATCCCCTCTAAGTCCAAATCATGGAAAGTACAAAGAAGAACGAGAAGACGGCACCTTTTCTGGAACTACAAGTCTTGTGCAGTCGAAGAAGTGTTTTTTTCTTACGGCTCCACGGCTGTCATCAAGACTGCTATATTATGAAGCGAATGAGCTCAAGTGGAACAGGTTTACTAAAGTATGAAAGGAAACCAAGATTGAAAGGTACAAACTTTACTGAAGTGCTGAGCCTAGTTATCGTACACTGAATGAACTGTGTCAGTTTGCCGTTCTTTCGTAAATTATTTCTGCTTTTCTACTTTATTCACTCGCTCTTGCTGTGCGTTCAGTTTAAAAGTATTATTAATTACACTTTTCGCATCTATCCTTTGTTTTGCGTAGTTTAATTTACTATGGAATTTCTTTGGTTTTTGTAGGCACCGCTAATTATTTCTTGTTCATAAAGCTCGCCAAATTTGCTGTTCAAAACCATTTTGATGGAACGACGCCCCGCAGAAAAATTTTAGTTTGGCAACAGTAACGCAATCATTTTCCAAATAAGGTCAAACTAAGGTATAGAGCTGACAACCGGGATTGAGTGAACCAATCAGAATGTAGAAATGCAATATCCGTGGCTGAAAATTTAATAAATTAAGATGGATATAACTAGATCTGCTGGCAAGGTTTTATACCAGAGTGGACTTAGAAACAGCATCACTTGACTACAGTACTGAGTTAGTTTTCTACATGGTAGCCCATTCCAGGCATTCTGTTAGCTTGAGAACAGCGCAAAAAAATGGCAAGCAGAAATTAAGAAGGGGGGGGGAGGGTGGCGGGAGAAGGCTCCTCTTGCCCTAAGCCCCTTGCAATTTTTTCATTCTCAGTTCTCCAAGCTAATCCCGTTTTTCAGGCTGCCCCTTAAGTAATGGAATGCCTGGAACAGGCTATAGGTAAAGCCTGCATATACATGTACAAGCCAAGTGTCTCATCAGGCCGGAGCTTATCCCGGTTTCTGTAGCATTAAACGGCAAGGAGTTTTTCTACTCTCCCCTGGATGAGATGCTAGTCCATCGCACGGTTACCCCTAATTTCGCCAGTACCCATTTATACACCTGGGTGGAGAGAGGGCATTAATGAGAGAAAGTGTTCTTGCCTGAGAACACAATGCAGTGCCCCGACCATGCTTCGAACCTGGACTACTTGATCCGGAGTCCAGCACACTACCCATTAGGCCACCGTGCCTCCCATAACAGGCTATATCCATTTAGTACTCCTGGAGAGATAATGTCTTTAAGAGTGATGTGTCTTGCCTAAGAACGCACTGGCATTCATGAAGTGTTAGATGAACTATTGATGTTCTGAACTCAAACTCATCATGGTGATACATGTAAAAGACCTCTCTCTTTGGCAGAAATTCTACTGGTTTATCCTGTGAAATCCTATAGTATCATCCAGGATTTTACACAATATCTTACACATATCTATATGATTTTTACAGAATCCTAATTTAAAGGATACTATTAAGTAGGATCATATTCCTGTTTAGGATCCTACATGATGATGGGAGTCAAACTAGGATTTCAACTGTGCCCTTTAAACATACTGTTCTGGAAATATTCAAGCTAACTATACATTGTAGACATTCGCGTTAATATTATTAATACCAACCTTGTAAAAAATTATGTGTTCAATGTACAGGAAAAGGTTTATGATAACACTGTTATTGTAAATAAGTATTTTCTATTTTTGTTTAGATTGATCTAGATACCATTGATGTAAGCAACTTGAATCGTCAGTTCTTATTTCAAAAGAGGCATGTTGGAAAGTCCAAAGCACAGGTATGTCAGGCCCGATATTTTGGCTTTTTTACCTTTTCAGGATTATTTTAAAGCATCCAAAACTGAAAAATTAAGACGGAATCCACTAGGAATCGAGATATTTATTAAAGTTGACAATCAATCCAGAATAAATCCTATGCCCCCCGAGATGGAATCACCACAAAAAAATCAGAGGAGAAAATGAAAGCCGGGGCGGGAGACAGCGAAGTGAACAGGGAACCAAAATGTGCAGTGGGGGAGAAGACAGAAGAAGAAAAAGGAAGGGGAAAAATCTGACAACAATCAGAGTCGAGAGAAAGCCGCAGGGCAGCACATCAGCGACAGTGGAACAGCGACCAAATGTGCGATGTGTGGTGGAGAGACCGAAGAGAAGCAGAACACAAAAGCGCAACAGGGAAAAGGGACAAAGTCCAAAACACCGAAGTCCTGGCGGATTTCGTCTTAAAGCACTTTTGATGTCTACTATCAATTTTTTGGAGTTACGGTACTGCCAACTCTGAGTAAGATCTTTGTCCACAGATTATCTCAATTAAATTAATGTTTATAATTTGAACATGGATATATAGGTGCAGAAAATGTCTCAATCAACAAGAAGCTGGTTAGGGCCAAAAAAATAATAATTACAATCATAATTTCATCATCCTTTTAACTAGGGAATAGCATCTCAGCCTCTTAGTTAGGCAGAGAATTTTTTTTTATTTTTTTATTTTTTTTTATTTCCCATAATAGAATGATACAGCATGTATATTTGTCTGTTACAATCTGCAGTAGGGAGGAAGACTAAGGAAACCCTCGCGGGCCCTTTTACAAAGTAGTCTCCCTTATAAAAGTACGCTATCTAATTTTAGTCAGATGGTATCAGAGATTGGAATTATATAAAAAAATAATTTAACAAACCATTGCAAATGATGTTGAGCTAAGCTACGTAGTCGATTAACAAAATATGATCTATGTCAGTATCAATTTTGCAAAAAGAATTGCTTCTCTATGCAGAAGTCTTCAAAATAAGGTGGAAGTACTTTGCTATTAGAATAGTGACTAAGTACAATAAACATCAACGTTAACTCAGACTCAGACTAAATTCAGTAAACAGGTACATTTTGTAATGTCAAATGCTGCATTATATTTTAACTAATCAAAAACATTTCACCGCATACAGGTCTCTCGTGAAAGTGCTCTGCGATTCAATCCTGATGCAAACATCAAAGCTCGCCACGATAACATCATGAGGTGAGACAAAATAAAATAGTTAACAAAATAGTGTATGTCCATATAATCCTTATCTACAGTAGACTATACAAGTTGTACAAGAGATACGTTTGTCTGTTGACTCTACATATGAATTTATAGCTGATAATTTTCTTTTTTTAATATTTGTACAGCCCAGAGTATAATGTTGACTATTATAAGCAGTTTAATGTGGTGATGAATGCTCTGGACAACAGAGGTGAGATGGCTTTCAGAATTTGTCCCAAAGTTGTTATGATTGATTAATTGGTTAGTTAATTGATAAGCAGATTGATTTTAATTAGTGATTATTATTATATTTTGCTGTGATTGATTGATTGATTGATTGATTGATTGATTGATTGATTGATTGATTGATTGATTGACCGACTGACTGTCACATCAGAGCTTGCACTCAAGTTGAAGACATTCTTCAGTGTCCACCTATGGGCAAATATAAATTTGCTTAATTAACCAATCAGAGCGCATGCTTTACATAAGTAATGCTATATAAATTTTAAATACAAAATGTAGTTAAGATAAAGAAAAGTAAGTCATGGAGTTAAGTACATCTTAAGTACATCTTGTGTATAAAGGACAAAATACATTGGGCAGAGAGACAGAGACAAATCTTAATTCCAGGGTATAAATCCATAACATTAAATGTACCACTCTTCTCTGACTACTGTTAAGCATTAGAAACAAAATCTAGCGAGTGAAAATTTCCTCATGCCACATTTTAAATATTCCATTATTTTTTCTTTACCTTTTATACTAGCTGCAAGAAATCATGTCAACAGAATGTGTCTGGCGGCAGATGTGCCACTAGTAGAAAGTGGCACTGCTGGTTATCTTGGACAGGCCACTGTTATTAAAAAGGTACAAAGACATATTTTTAATATTTTACTTTAAGACTGCTTATGTACATATTATGTACCTACATTAATATGTTGTGGCTCACGCAGCTAGTAGGTACGTGTAAACCCCGCTATTTCATCAACGGTTGATTTAGATTACATGGAATTATTGGTATCCAGTTAATATGCATTTGTTTGGAGAGAAGTACTCCGGGGGAGGGAGACTCCCATATGAAAGAGACTGGGATGCTCGTGGTCTCGCTTAGGGGTATAAATTTCAGACTTTGGGTCTCGCTAAGGGTGTTCTAGGCAAAATGGCAATATTTTTAGCCGTTAGGGTCTCATTTAGAGTTGCACACGAAAAGAATATACAAAAAAATCCTCTTTTTGAACAGAATTTTGGTATCTTTTAGGGGTCTAAAAAAGCTTGAGCTACGCCCAGATTGGTCTCTTTTAGGGGTCATTTTCAAATTTCCAACAAGCATCCCCATCCCTTTAATATGGGAGTCCCCCCCCCACCCCTCCTGGGTAAGTAATATGAGATGAAAGTATACTATTATGATCCATGAACACATACTAGAATAATGGCCAAGCTTTGTTCATCCATTTGCAAACCATTTCTTGAAAATTGCAGACAAGGCATGCATTGGCATTGTAATATTATTACTGACAGTACACAGTTTCTAACGCAAGGTCTATTAGACTGTGATGTATATTAGGCTGCATATTATTTTTTTCCTGAAAGGGCATGGGTCCAACGAAGTCACCATTTTGGTCAGACAAAACGAAAAAATGTGGTCAGACATGACAACATTTGAACTTTATGTTTGATTCAATATTGTCGCAACATAAAAGTACAATCAAGAGGAGCAGCATATATATATTATATATGTTGTGGTTTAAATTTATCTTTGGTTTAAAATTTTTCAAACCGGTTTGATTTTTATTTCCTTTTGTTTCAGATTATAATAATGAACATGAGACAATGAAAAATCAAAATCAAACTGGTTTTAAAAATTTTAAGGACGGTGCCTACTAATAACGAAGTAATTTTGCCTGGCCGAAGACCGTGCAAGAAATGTAGATGTTGCCAAGGGCTATTAAAATCCAAAAAGAAAATTGGGGGTAGCCACGCAAATTTTCGAGATAATTAAGTTTGAAATCTGGAAAAAAGTGCTGACGTGGCATTTTAAAGAAAACGTAAAATAAAATAAAATTCCTTGCAAATTCCATTTGAAATTGGTTTTCATGAACAAAATCAACATTAAATATAACAATCTTTAAAATAACTAACAAATAATGTCTTTGAAACTGCGTGATCTACGATTTTATTAACAAAATAATTGTGTTTGAGCAATTTTTGACTCAAACAGCTCTCTCATGCACGGCGAGAAAATCGGCCTAATTTTTTTTTTTTCACTTAATGACAAACTAAACATGTGCTCTATAGACTTACCACTTCGATTTTATAAAATAAAAAGTAGGGGTCACCGCGCGTTTTTAAAAGTTATACGAGTTCTTTTCAAGCTCTATCCGATCGTCTTTGGGTTCTGTTACATTTTTCCTTTCCCCTCCCTAGCGAGTTAAATATTTGCATCTCTCGCGCGCGCGCCATATGTAGTTAGCAGTTTGCGAGTTACGTTTAAGCGCTTAGCGATTTGTTTTAAACTATTAATGTGAGCCATTTTTAGAGGTCAATGCAACTAAAATGTTGCTTTTCCGCTGTACCTGGCTTAGTATATGCCCATAAACTGGATTTCGTTGCACCAGAAATCTTTCTTGATTTTTAGTCGCGCGCTTGGTTGCGTAGTCGAACTCGTCATTTTGCGCGAGCAAATTAATCAAAAGCGCGCGCGTCCAGTGTGTTCGATACATTGCGTGATGCGCAGAACAAGTGCGCAGTAACAATAGGAGGCACCGTCCTTAAACCAAAGATAAATTTAAACCACAACATATACAACCAAATTACAACCTTGCTCACAGTACATTTACATCTTAATTCATCTGATATGCTGATGTCCTGTCTCATCCAATATAAAAATCTAATTGTGAAGCGCATTGAGCTTTGTAAATGCGCTATATAAGCACCTATGTCACCATCTGCGAAATGTTGTTGAGTTTTTTTCTTTGTTTTTCTTTTGTCACTGAACAGGGTGTAACAGAGTGCTATGAGTGTCAACCCAAACCAACTCAGAAAACATTTCCTGGCTGCACCATCAGAAATACTCCTTCAGAACCTATACACTGCATTGTCTGGGCAAAACATCTTTTCAAGTAAGCTACAGCATATAACCAATCATGTAACTGTTTTAATGTGTATTGTGTTCTACTATCTGGAAAATATCCATATCTCCCCCACGGAAGTTTTTTTTTGGTTTGAACCCCCTCCCCACGCCTCTGGAAATTCCAGTTAAGCTTCATACTTTCCTTTAAAAACTTTGTCTTTTGAGACCCCCGGTATCCGGTCACCTCGCCACCAACCAACTCACCACCAAAACTGGTGTATTCCTTGTTTTTTAATCCATGAGCCGAGGTGACTTGGCTTGGTGGCGAGTTGGTTGGTGGCGAGATTGCTTGGTGGTGAGATGACTGGCATTCCCCCTCAGAATTTCCGGTAGCCTTACATGTGGGGGGGGGGGGTGGGGGTGGGTATGGATACTTCTTGGAACAACACACATTCTTACTAATTCAGGGATGTTGTAAAGGGCCAGCTGCTGGCTATTTTCACCGGCTAAACGAGAACGTAAATCCAGCTGAAATTTTAATTGAAAACAAGGGTAAGGGCCAGATCCAGTTTACTTAGATTCTTGTTATTATAAGTAAGCAAATGTATTTACAAGTATGTGAATGGGTGTTACAATTTATAGTAATCAGATTGGCATTGCAATGCGTGCTTCATATGCAGTGTTTATATTGCAGCCAACTGTTTGGGGAGGCTGATGCAGATGAAGAAGTATCTCCTGACACAGAGGACCCAGAAGCTGTGGGAACAGCAGGAGAGAAAGCAGTTCAGAATCAAGAGAAAGAGAATGTGGCTGGAGGTATTGAGAGAGCATCAACACGAACATGGGCTGAAGAGATAGGATATGATCCTGTTAAGTTGTTTAATAAAGTAAGTGAACTTGGTATGAAATTTATCCCTTCAAGGTGTCTAGCCAGAACTCATCAATTGATTGTTTTTTTTTTTCTTTGTGTGGGGAAAGATGCCTTCATTTCAAACTCTCTTTATTGTACAGTATGATCTCCCATATGGAATCTTGGCTTGAATTGCTAGCAGACATCTGGTATAATAGTGATGGCACAATTCAAAAGCCCTTAACAATCCTAATAAAAAGTAAGAAATAAAATGTGTTAAAAAAACAAGCCAAATAATCTTATAGTTAAATATAATTATTACAAATAAGCTTTTTGAGTGAGTATTCAAACATCAGTCTCTAGTTGGCTAACATTTTTACATAATTGGCTGGTTTAATCTTTCCGGCTGTACAATGGTAAATTTTTTCTCATACTTTATTGATTTCTGTTTTCATGTTTCCTGTTTAGTTGTTTGACGATGATATAAAGTACCTTTTATCGATGGACAAGCTGTGGAGAAAGAGAAAACCTCCAGTACCATTAGACTGGGAGAGTATTCGAAAAGGTATGAGAGAGTGCATGCCTATCATTCATTAAAATTAACAGTGGCCACATAGCAAAAATTTGGGAATACAGAAAAAAGTTGGTCAAGAAGTCTGGATAATAATTGAGTTTCTACTGTTAAACAATTAATTCCATTCCATTTCTGAGAATAACTTTTTTCAAAATCATTCCCCAACCTCTTGTTTTTAAAGTACAATCATGTACAGTAGAATCCTGATTACCTAAACCCTCAAACCACGAGTCATTTTCTGGTAATTGTGAAGAACAGCTCCCGCTAACCGACTGTCGGTCGACTGTTGGTCTTTTGTCGGTCGTCTGTCAGCCGACAGTCGGCCATTTGTCGTCCGTCTGTCGGCCGTCTGTTGGCCGTTTGTCGGCCGGCTGTCGGTCGTCTGTTGGCCGACAACCTGCCGACAGGCTTTGGCAATGATGTTGGCGGTGATGTGTCGGTAAGATGTCGGTAAGTTGTCGGTTAGCGGGAGCTGTTCTTCACAATTACCCATTTTCCATCCCTCAATCATGCGCTGCAGTTTGCAACAACTTTTTGTTCCCTTGGAGGTTCAAGAAACTGTAAATCCACTGTACATAGGTCACTTGATCAACTCCACAGTAAGTGGTTTAAATGCAGGGGTAGCAGTAGCTCACCATGTGACCTTTCAACATAGGGGAAGGAAGTCTTGAAAGAAACTGTTGTTGGTGAAACTGAAAATTAATGAATGCCCAGGTTGTACCCTATGATCCACTAATTATTTTTAGCTCTGAATCACAAATAAACATTATTTGCAGCATGCAGTAATGAAGAAAAGGAGGCAGACAATGGCTTACAGGACCAAAGAGTGTGGAGTCCAGAGGAATGTGCTGACATCTTTAGTCAAAGGTTGGTTAATATTGAGACTGCTTTGATTTTTAGTTTATTAAGGCGCTTTATTGTGTAGGTGCAGTGCTGAGCAGTGGCCTAGTGCTGGACTTAAGACTAAAGCAGGACTTGAGCAGTCTGGGATTGAACCCTGGCTGGGGTCCCTGCGCTGTGTTTGTAGTCTCTCAGTGCCTCTCTCCACCCAGCTGTAGAAATGGGTACCAGCAGATTATTTGCTGGGGGGTAACCCTGCAATGGACTAGTATCCCATCCAGGGATAAGTAGAAAATACCCTTAGTTATGTCATAGTCAGCCACCTAGACTTGAAATCAGACTTTACTTGTAAACTTATTTTTACTTTTAACTGTTTTGATAAAAATTATCTATTCAAGGATGTTATGTGATAAACTTTTATAGTTATTTGAGTGCTTATGTTACATGTACATGTAAACTTGTCTGTATGCAGGGCTTTTATGCCATAAAGCAATTAATATGAAAAACAACTTTCTCATTCCAGCATTGATATTCTAAAACAACAGTTGCTTGCAAGAGGAGAAGACCTAGTGTGGGATAAGGTGTGCAAAATCATTAAAGCAAGAAATTGAAATTATCTTTTACTAACCCTTTTCAATAATCAGCATTTAGTATAATGGCATTTTTTCCCCAAAACAACTGCAAGCAAGTGGGTGTTGATTACTAATGGAAAACTGTCTTTGTAGTGAAACTAGAGTATATAAGCATGTATATTGGCATCAGGGAACTTTATATGAGCTTCAACTGAAGGAAAGAAAAAGCCCTTTGTTAAGGATCATTCAATTTGCAAAAATTTACTAGCAATCTTACCCAAATTTAAAACATTTTAGAAAAGTGTTTTACAGTTTGCCTTTTTTGTAAACCTTTTACAGCTTGCTATTTTAAAACCTCATCTCCTAATTGGTTCTTGTTATTAATTTTATTACAAAGTAAAATGTTGATACAGAAAGTTGTATGTTTGAGTTGATATGACAAAATGTTAATATTCATGTTTACTTTAATACACAGGATGATGCTGCATCAATGGACTTTGTAACGAGTGCGGCAAACGTCAGAGCTCACATTTTTAGTATTCCCATGAAGAGCCGCTTTGACATAAAAGGTTTGTGATAAAAGAACTTGTTAACTTATAAACAGTCATCTTCATTGTTTGCTAGAATAAGCAAAGCCACTTAAAGGGACTATGTCACAGAGATTTCGAAGATTGTTGGTCTAAAGTGTTCTGAAATTAGTGGGAGGCAACCTAACCCTTAAAAAACATTATCTTTGAACATCTAAGGGAAGATATAACCTTAATTTGTGGATAGAAATCAAGCTATGGCTATAAATATCGATTTTTTTGAAGACGCGCAGAAACAATTTGAAAACGTTTGCCTAACTTTTTCAAATCGTTTCCATCCACGCCATCCGCAGCCAATAATGCTAGTTAACAGTTTCAGTGCTCTAATATAGCAATTTTTAATAAAAATGGACTATTATTTCTAGGTTTCATGCAACAGAAATATAAATTTTGGTTGTTCAAAAATCTGGTAAAATCCGTGACATAGTCCCTTTGATGTGTGTGCCAAGGGGAAGGCAAGACCGAAGCAGTTTCCCCCGTTGGGAGAGGGTGTGTAAAAAGTAAAGCACGTTAGTAGAATGAAGGCCAACTAAAAGTGAAATGATCAGATAAGCACTTTGTGCACATTTCCACTGCATAGTCAATGAATAACTAACAGTTCAAGCTACATATGGACAGGATCTGATTCAACACAAGTAAAAAAAAATTACCATTTTAATGTCACTGTGGATTTCTAACTGGAATTACAGCTGTGCTGCTGCTAAATATTTTATTATACGTTTATGTAGTATGTGGCTTTCTTAACTACTTTTTAAATGAATTTAACTAATTAACTAAAGAGTACAAGAAAACTATACCTTCTATTTCATACTTCCTGTATGTGGAATCTATTTGATGTTCATGATAATAGTTCTTCTCTCTAATTTTTTCTATAGCCATGGCAGGCAATATCATTCCAGCCATCGCCACAACAAATGCTATAATTTCTGGGGTGATAGTCATGCAGGCTCTCAACATCCTGAATGGAAAGCTGGACAAATGTAAAACGGTTAGTTTGCACAAATAAAATCACAGTGCAGTCTTCAGAGAATAGGATATTTACGTGTACACCGCAAAAAGTCGTTGGCAAAGCAAATTTGGCTTGTATTTGTGTACAGTTTCAAGGGACAAGGTATTCTGCCAGACTTCTTTCTCTCACACATCCTTTACTGCTGTCCTTTTGATAATAAGGCCCTCACCGCCCTTTGTTTTCAAAAAAGTCCTTCGGAGGTGCAATTTTATAGCGACAAAATAAGCCCCGAGATGGGTTTTCAGGAGCTCAAGACCTCCCGTATATTTTCGGGGGAAAATGACGTGGTTTTTTTTACGTGACCGAAATTCTAGTGCGTTTTGGGAAACACAAGAAAGCGTTTTCAGGAGCTTTACGGGTCACTTTTCGGACCCGAACAGTTTTCGGGACTTCTGAGAAACGCACGCCAGCTGGTCGGGGTCATAGCGTTATGTTCTTGAGCAAGACTCTTTACTCTCATAGTGCCTCTCTCATAGTGCCAGGTGTATAAATGGGTACCGGCAAATTTAATACTGGGGGCTTACCCCTCGATGGACCTAGCTACCCATCCTGGTTGCTTTATTGCTATGGTAACCTCGATGACCCGATGCAAAATTTACCTCCACCTCACTAGTCTCATGTTTGACGAATTCACTGCTTCACGTCCGATCTCTTTAGTGTAAACAAGGAATATTTCGTTGTCAGTGATACTTTCCTTATACCTTGTCATTGCATTTTTTTAATGTGTCATTGTGTTTGCAGATCTACCTTAACCGACAGCCGAACCCAAGAAAGAGGTTACTAGTCCCTTGTAGCCTTGTTCCACCAAACCCCAAATGCTACGTTTGTGCTGCTACACCAGAGGTAAAAAAATAAAAACATATTAAATTCTCGAGGCAACGCTATGTGCAGAAGTAATTGAAATATGTCCATTTCGGCACTTCAGTCTTGTTTCGCCGACTGTGTGGATAGATTCACATCAATTGCCATTATTTTTGTTCTCGCTAGGTGACAGTTTTCTTAAATACAGAAACTCTTACAGTCAAGACATTAGAAGAAAAGGTGAGAGTCTCTTTTGCGTTCAGTTTCATTATCATTTCCTCCTTTACGGTTTCGAAGTGTTATTTTATTTTTGCTCGGTACTTGTTTAGTTCTTTTTTGACATTTTGAGTACATGTACACGTATAACCGAAAGATGTTCGTGCAGCAACCTGCAATCGATCTTTTATTTTCGCTCCTGATTGGTTGAAAACAGCTTGTTTGTTCTGTTAGAGTTTTACAGAGCTCAGCAAATTCAAAACCAGTGCAAGCACAAAATTGCTTTTGAAACCCGACGACGACCATAACAAACTATCTAAAATTTGATTTTTTTTGCTGTAGATTCTAAAGGAAAGATTTGGAATGGTGGCACCTGATGTTGAAATAGAGGATGGTAAAGGTTAGTTCACTCGATGGTTTATCAGCTAATATCATAGGTGACAAATAACTCCTTAATTTTGGCGCGAAATTTTAACGTTTATTTATAATTTCACATGTGAAATTATAAAATTGCCATGGCAACGTAGTTAGCGACAAGATGGCGTCCGTAATGAAGGATGTTTAGAGCTTAAACTTTGTACATTTTCCCTTGCATTTCATCTTAGCCAGCTTGCATTGGCCATATGATAAACTTTTTGATGATATTTTATATTTCAAAACGTCAAAACGACTCTTAAGGCTTTAACCAATTACATAAATGGCATCGAGCGGAGTTTTGAGCGTTTCACACGGGCACCGTTTCAGTTCATTCAAGACGAACTACGGTCATAATTTGAGAAATAATTGACAGTTGATTCATCTTTAATCAAATGGTATACTCGTGAAATTAGGAAAAAATTTCACTTGCATTTTGTCAAAATGCTAATAATTAAAGGCTCGGGAAATTATTAGCATTTTGAAAAAACGCGCGTGAAATTATTTCCTAATTTCACTCGTCACCATTTGATTACCAATACATAGCGCTCTTTTCTTTGAAAATAGACGCTAACACTGATAGATAATTTCGAATTGACCTCATGGCGAACTTTACGTTCCTTTCGGTTTACAAAATCACGGCACAATGATTGCCTCTTGCGGCTACCCTGATCTTTAATCGTGTTTGCCACTCATTGCATCTTGAGGCTGTGATGCGGGAAAAAAAAATGTCTGAGAAGTGACTGAGAAAAATTCGGTGCGCATAAAAAATAATAAAACAAATGATTTGAGCGATTATTGCAATCTTATGGAAACCAACTCTAACTGTTCTTTTTCCTAGACTACAGTTCATCTCATTCTTCTAACTGAAAACCTTTTTGTTTTTATTCTCAGGTAGTATATTAATATCAAGCGAAGAGGGGGAAACAGAACGTAAGTGAACCATTTTATAACTGACCCCATTTCAATTGCAATAGTCCAAAAAATAATCCCGACTACAGTTAACTCTCTCTTAACGGACACCTCTCTAAGACGGACACCTGGTGATGGTCCCTGCCGTTTCTCAGTCATTTTACTGTAACTAAACTTCCTTTAAAGAAGGACACCTCTCTAAGACAGTCACCTGGTGATAGTCCCATCCCTGCCGTTTTTCAGTCATTTTATTGTAACTAAACTCCCTATAAGACGGGCACCTGTCTTAGACAGACAGTTGAAGCCGGTCTCGACAGTCTCGGTGTTAGGGAGAGTTGACTGTACTAGAGCTTATTGGATGTGTCAATAACTTTTCTCTTCCTTTTTCTTTGTAGAAAATTTACCAAAGACGTTAAGCGAATTCCACGTTGGCAACAGCGCGAGATTGAAAGCAGACGACTTCCTTCAAAACTACCAACTTGTTCTTAATATTCAGCACAGGTATGATGACAAAACAAGACACTTTACTCCAATTGTACATATAGTCTTCAAATCAGTCTCTTTTTCAGGAGCAGCGTTTCACCAATGATACGCTAAATTAGGGACTGTTTGCGATCTGTAACATACGTGGAGGCGGAAAATATTTAATCCCCTTCCCACTGGAGGCAGCGTGGCCGAGTAGTAAGGGCGCCAGACTTGAAATCCGGAGGCCCCAGGTTTAAGTCTGACCGCTACATGGAGTTGTTTCACGGTAGACCCGAGTTCAACTCCTCGGCCACGCTTTGTAAATAGCCAACTTGTTCGCCTTCTGCCAGTTAGGATTTTTAACCATGTTTACTTATTTGTTTCTAATGTTTGAAAGCTCAGCCCCATTAGTATTTGTGCTAAAGCAGTTACCGAGGGTAAACAAAATGTCAAAGTCTCGAAAGGAAAAATGCACCTATTGAACGCGCAATTGTTTCATTACAGAGATAATTTAGAAAGCGACTTAGAATTTGAAGTGGAAGGTGATATACCAGCGCCCAGACCTCTTAGTCCAGAACCCGGCCCGTCAACAGAACCAGAAGAAAGACAGAACCAAGCTGCGACGGGTAAGTTCTGGTGCTAGAATATTTAACTTCAATTGTCCAGTCGTCATGTGACGGTCTCTTTCGTAACGGGGAGGGGTAAACTATGTGTTTTATTGGATTTCAATTGTCCGCCTTGCTGTTTACCATATGGACTGTCAAAAACCGCTCACTTGAATAAATTTGAATACACTACAAAGTATACTGTTTCTAAATTACTCTCGTGGAAGGCGTGGTGGCCTTATCGTTAGTGCACTGGACTGCGGAGAGAGATCGTAGTTCGTGCTCTCTCCGGCTAGCGCTCGAACTCCCTTTCTCCCACCCCTTTGAACACTGGCCACACAGTCTAGATAGAGTAGTCTGCATAGCAAGAAATTAAGAGTTTTCCGGATTTTGGCCGCGCGAAAATTAATGCGGATATGAATGGAGAACTATCTTTTTTACACGATAAACGCTTGCTACGATGGCTATTGATAGAGTGGTTCGGTTAATGCCCTGTCCGTTCATTGTGTTGCGATGTTTGGCAAATGACTTGACTTTTAGTGTCTCTCTCTACCCAGTTTGTACCAGTGAAATAAATGTTGGTGGGGGTGGGGGTGGGGGTAACTATGCGCTGGACTAGCATCCCATCCAAAGGGGAAGTAGAAATACTCTTAGTCCGGAAACCGTGATAAGTTCTGGTGGACCACATGTCTTCAACGCAGACTTTACCTTTTTTAATTCACTCTGGTTTGTTTTTAGGCGAGAACGAGGATGTGATGGTCGTTGATGCGGAACCTGCGCCGTCACGAAAGAGAAAGGCAGACGAATCCGAACAGGAGACCGACGAACAACAAGATTTGAAGAACGCAAAACGAGCAAGAGTGTCAAACGCCCCTGAAGATGAAGACGACGACGATGTTATTGTTCTTTGAGAATGGGGACTTATTTGACAAGATAAAACCTTGCAATAACAGAAATTCGTAACATGCAGGGAGGCCAGGGTTGTTAGCGTCGATACAAACCGAAAATTTGTTTGCCAAAGTTCTGTTTTATCCCCACCACGGTTTTTATTGGCTACTCTGTTCGAGGCACCTTTTTACTCCTCGACGCAGGAATATGAGTAAGAACCCTATTAAAGAATCAAGAAAAAGAAATGTGCGAACTTGACGAGAATATTACAACTTAAACTAGACATTTTAAGTCCGTCAGGTTGAGATGTTTTTAAACTAGAAGGATAATTCTACTGAATTCGCTTCGCTACAACAACGCTGTGTTCGCTGTGTTGTGTCACGTGTAACGGTCACATTAGCGTTGCGTGACACGCAAATAAGAGCCTTCGCAGAAAACTACAGATGTAGCAAAGGTAACTGAATCGAGAGAAATCTACTGGTCAAAGGGAAAAACGTTTTCTCCAGGTCAAACTGAGAGTTAAACAACTCCAAGCAGATTGAGTGTCCTCGTCGCTTGTGCATTGCGTTCTTTTTACATCCAGCGTTGTCAGTGAAGCGAAAAACGCGGGAAAATGGCCGCGAGAGCACTGGAAGACTCTCGACGGCCATTTTTTCTCTTCTCGCGTTTTTGTTTCTTTCCTGTAGCGGGGACCGCTCAAAGTGGACATCACGCCACGATGACTATTTTGTAAAACAGTGAATATTCTTAAATTTTATCTGCATGGCGTAAACAGTTTTTAGAGTAAATACAGTGCGAACGTAGAAAATTCAATTCCTCAGGCTGAACTACAGCCGCCTCTCCTCCCTCCTGGCCGCCTTTTCGTTCGCGAGAGATAGTTCTCTCTCGCAGAGCAGCATGAAGCGATAAGAGGCGGTTGTATTCGCAGGCTAGCTGTGATTTGAATATTACATTTCACTAAATTTGCCGACAACACTAAGACCTCGCCGGACTCTCGTAGAATCGATCCTAATTTGGCGTTAGAGTTTCTTAGTCAGTTGAACTGAGGACATTCAGTGCTGTGAGGGAGGCGTGTGGTTCGTTGTAAGCTTCACTTTCATGTAATTTTGCCCACGTGCGTTATTGTAGTAAATCAGAAAAGTTTTGTTCCGTTAAGATTTCAATTAAACAGCATTGAGCTGCCAAAGACTTTTCTCTGAAGTAAAGTTGACTGATTTTGCAGTTGCTGTCGTTCTTTACTGCGAGCGCGCCGATTAAAGAAAGTGGCATAATAGATGATAATAGGGACCTTAAGATCGGAATTCGAGTGCGAGATTGAGTACGAGTCTCCTTTGCAACCGGTCAGTAACAAGAAGGGGTAAGGGCTCGGGGAACGTAACTAGATTGAAATTCGTAATTTGTACTCGATCTCGTACTCGCATTCCAATATGATTGAAACCCACGAAAAAGGTCGTAGTCATTTTGAATGTCAGTGGGCTACCTTATTATAGGAGTATAACGAAGGTCACGAAGCATTTTAACTACGCAAACAAAATTTACGCATAGGGGAGGGGGGGGGGTCGGCTCTTCAGGAGGATTGGGCTCCTCCCTGCCGACACCCATTTGCAATATTATGTCAAATAAAATTCACGCGAGTTTAAGAAAGGTTCCGCTTAGATGCTTTGATCGCGAGAATACGCGCGCTGAAAACTACGGCGCCTGCTACGCAGGTTATCAAGCCTGTGTCATTTATGTGCACCAGAGAAATAGCACTTTTTTCGCATGTTACCTAAAATACAATTTACCATATTTTGGTCATTTCAAATATAGTTCTATCAAAAACAATTCAATGTCTGTTCTAATGAACAAACATGAGTATTTCGCTCGTTGGCACTTACCGATAGGTACAACTAGTAGTAATGTTTCCTTAGATAAAATTCACGCGTTAATAACATGTATCGTTAATTTCCCATAATAAGGTAACCCAAACAAGACCGGTTCTAATCCCGCATAGGTATATTGCAAGGTTTGGTACAGCATATAAAATAAATTACCATTTATCACTTGATTTGCTGCGCGAAAAATCGGTCAAACAAAGAAGAGCTCATGACATAAACAGCGGCTGTCGGGGTTCAGTGTATATATACCGGCCCGCGAAAAAGGCCGGTGTTTTCGTTTGATGCCGTCAAGCCTCAAATAAGCGAAAAGCTAAATACGGTCGATTCCGTCGGTCCGAAAGTTCGGTAGTTTGACATGCACAAAAACTGTTGTATTGCGTTTGAAAAACTGAGACAGGTAGAGTGAGGTTCCTTGGGTAAACTGTTAAATAAACTGGGCTTGGCTATATTAGTGCTTTATACAGGAATTGTTTAGAACAAAAAGTTAGTACAAAACAGGATGTGCTTGGCCTACAGAAGGCAACAAATGTGACCCGTGAAGGCTTTGGCTGAGTCGGTTTGAACTTGCGGAGTTATTGTTTATAAACCTTTACATCTGGAGGAACCGTCATTCTTTCCTTTAAAGATTATTTCACAAAACTTAAAAGCCAGTAATGATTACACCTGTCCACTACACAGGGAGAGTAGGCACAGGCAAGGCAGTACTGAAAACACGTTTACAGAGCTGTTTAACGCGGTTTAAACTGATTGTGTTCCCCGTTGAAGTTGTTAGATGATATTCAGTGTCGACTTTAAATGTTTGCACAATGAAAGCACCAGTTACAAGAGCTCACATGAACCCTTTGTAAAATACAGACTTAGTTATCTAGTTGCTGATAAATTTGCATTTTGATAAACCTGGTGTAACTAAACATGTTTTGCAGTGTTGGTGTGAATAGGGTATTAATAGATTTAAAAGTAGTCTCGCCACTGCTCCGGATCCAACCCCGTCCGAGTTTTAGTGCAGCCTCTGTTTATGCCAGTTTCGAGTCAGCTCAGTTCCCAGAGTATCATACAAATAGACTGAAACCCTTCGTCATCTTCGTCACACAAAATAATTCGATCAACTTTCGCCGTAACATCAAAGTTCTAACCGAAGCTTTCGAAACTTATGCCGCTTCAAATCAAGCAACAAGCAAACAAATCCTTCGAGTTTCTTCTACTTTGCCCAAAGATGACGATTGATGGCGCGGAGAAGGATCATTGATTTCCCCAAGACTAAAATGTCTTCAACACGCTTAGCTTGTGCATGTCGATTTTGTCAGTGATCTGTCAAACAGACAATCAGTAAGGCCCGGTTCAGACGCCGTACTTTTCATGAGCCGAACTCAATTCGAATTTGGACCGACCCAAATTGACAAAAGTACGCCTTTTGATTCAGACGCCGTACTTTTTGGCCGTTCCGAGGCCGTTCCTAATACAGTTCCAATAAAACCAGTCAAAATACATTATAATAATTTATGAATTAAGATCGGCACATGAAAAGTACGGCGTCTGAATCAAAGCCGTTCCAAAGGCGTTCCACAGGCGAAATTCTCGGCCAAGCCAGGCGAAAAGAACGGGTGAGCCGTTCCAAATTGAAATAGCCGATCTAATTTGATTCAGACGCCGATCTTTTTATGTACTTAATTCAAGGAATTAAGTTCAGCTCATGAAAAGATCGGCGTGTTAACCGGGCCTAAGAAAACAACGAAGGTTCGAGAAATCGGGTTTCCACTGTAATGAGCGTAATACCCGCCGTTCTATTTTATATACTAAGTAAAACATTGATCTTCGGGTCTATAACTGATAAACAAACAAGTTAAAACAAACCAAATTTTGCATAATATAACCCAAACTACGCGATTTTGTGTCTGTATCTGCGTGTCTGTTCGTGTCTTTTGACTATATATCGTGATTATGGGCCTCCGAATTCGAAGCACAAAGTTCTGGTCCAATTAAGCCTGTGAAGTTCTTTTAGTTTGAACCATTTCTTGTGAGCCTGCTTTATTCGTCAGCCATGCAGCAGATTTTAATCCTTAATTTCTTATACTGGGGTTGTTAATATAGTATTTCTTTCTTTCGTCGGACTGCGTTAGTCGACGAGTATTCTACACGTATAATTATTTAGCAACTTAAGTTTTAAGAGCGCTTTTAGCCAACTATTCAGTGCCGGGTGTTAGCTTGCGAACGCAGACGTATTTCCGACTGGTGTTCGCAGGCTAGTGAGGAGTGGTCTAGTCAGGAGTGGTCTGTTTCTTGATAGAGTTCAAACCATTTTGTTGAAGCTGATCGACTGAGAAAAGCTATGAGCAAACGTTGAGGGTCTCAACTGTTTCAGAGTACCCCTTAACTTTCACTTTATTCACGAGTATTATCATAACTGGTCCTTGTGCCAGCCGGCAAACAACTGAGGAACCAAAGTGTTCTATTTGAAATATATAACGTTCGACTACTCAGACCAGTACAAAAAACGGCCTTGTTCGCACAGTAGGCCTACGTAACACGGCTTACGACAAGAAGAATACTGTCATCATTTCAAAACGATCCAAAATCTTAAACAGTAAGGGTTGGAGATTTCAAGGTTTTCAATATTGATCGCATGTTTGAGTATCTATCTGGCTCGTGTTACTTCCTCGTTAGCAATGAAGCCACGAGGCAGAAACATGCGCTATTCGAGAAAGGTCTATTACATTATTTAAGTCTTTTACAGTTTATAAAAACACATTGAACAACGGACTTGATCAAATCTAATGTTCTGAATTAAAACATTTATACTAAATGAGCGGCTGAATTACCACTCTGAAATACTTAGCCAAGTATTTAGAATGAAGTTATGGTTGGCACCAACAACATCATGGTACACAGATGATCGTCTAAGATAGGCATCTGTTTATCAAGAACACGGCTGTATAGTATTTAAAAAATTTCATAAATAGATTTAAAAAAAACATTTGACCGGCTGCATGGGGCTAACAAATTTCTAAACCGACTGGAATGAATAAAATAGATCCTTTGAGTTTTAATGTTAAGTAACGTAAGAATCAATCAAAAGATATAAGTATCAGATCAGTTTCGATCGAGAGCACGCTGCATTTCAATACACTCATGGATCGTTTTCAAAGAGCCATTTATCTTTAGTTAATAACTAAAATATAAATGTTATAAACTGAAAAACAATTTTTTTTTTAGTAAAGAACATGAAGAGGCTGGCGGTTTCTTTTGACAAAGCAAAACGATCGAATCTTTCTTGATCGCAAGCTAGCGCGCGCGCCGGTGCTTCAAAGCGTATTTGAATTTCCCGCCTTCTACGTTTATTCTACAATACAAAGAATTGAAAGAACAAATATTTAAACTAACAATGGTTGTTTTTGTTTGTAAACGTTCCGTAAAGACGACAAAACTGAAAAGTGAACTAAAAAGCTCTGACCGCCGGTAACTTTGAAAATAACCGCGGCGCTGTATTCGAAAAAAGAATCTTAGCTTCGGCGAACTCTTTAGTTCACTTTTCAGTTTGTCGGCATTACGGGACGTTTAAAAGCAAAAACGATCATTGTTTGTTTAAATATTTATTTATTTTATTCTTTCAGTTGTTTAAACAGAGTTTTTTCTACTTGTTTCGAAGCAGAAGTTTGATATTTTGCGCTTTGCCTCAGGAACTCATAAATCACGCTTATATCTGAGCCCCTAAAGCAGAAAAACTCCGAAATACTTAGATGAATGGAACAGAGCCATTATTACATGCTTCACACAGACATCAGTTTGCAAAATTCTCTAACTTTTCACGTCCTGATAAAATGATAAAATTTCCCTGACTGAATAAATACAAAATATCAGCCTAGTAGCGGACTCTAGCCTCTGCTTTTTTTAAAAAAAATCACTGAGATCACATTGACCTGAAATGTTTCTTCGAGCCATCAATTGTGTGAAATCAGCAGTGTTATATTTCAACTGTTCTTCAAAATGTCAGTTTTCCCTTAATATAAATTATAAAAGAATTTTTTTTTCCTGACCTGTAACAACCCCTGTGATAACCATCTAGAAATTTTTAGCCGTTCTGCACCAAGTTATCCGAAATTTTCAGAATTTTCAGTCCTACAGTTCATGTAATCCTACGTACGTTAGTTGGAACATACCTATATTTTATTTTTAATAGTCATGTTTCTATTAATAAGTCGCACGTGGATAGGCGAGGCTCGCATGAAGTCCTTAATGACGAAAACAAACTATTTACTTCTTTCCTTCTTTTCGAAAGCGAGCGCGCCGACAAAGAGAGCAGTTTTCTTGCTTTGTTCAAAGTGAAAAGAAAGCGCAACCCCTTCATAAAGCAGATGCGATTATCGGCAACCGCCGCCTTTTGAATGTCTTATGTACAGCTTATTGAGGCGGTGCGCGCCATTTTCCCGAGCGGGAACCTCTTTAGATTTCAATACAAGAAAGCTTCTGATTGGTCTTCGCTGTCGGCACGAATAAACCGAACGTTCTCATTGGCTGAGCGCTTTGCGAAGCTCGCCTTTGAGAACCGCGCAAGATATATAAGAAGAAAATGGCTGCCGTCTAAAACTTTATACCGAGTTTAGATCTCGATCGAAACAAGCTCTCGACAGATTACGACCTCGTGATTCTCCAGTGTTGTTCATAGTTAGTAGCGCGATTTTCACTACCTTGTTGTTGATTTACGATGGCGAAAAGAAGTTCTGGAACTAGAAACCTGGTTGCGAGTATCATTTCGTCGCAAGTCTCTGGAAGATGCCTTAGAACGAACATGGTAAGTGCTGATTTGCAAATATTACCGGAAAGGTTAATCGGTTTTGCGTTCGAAGCATGCATCAAGGCTGACATTTGTTCTCTGTTCTTGCGTTTAGCTTCCACAAGAGTTCGTCGAAGACGTCGATCGCCGTTTGCAGTTCAAGGAAATACCTCTGCTTCTAGCCAAACTAGAACGAAACAGCACTCACCAGAGATTTAACGTCACAAAGTGTACCCGATATGTAAAGGTATTGATGCTACTATTTCTATCTCCCGTTTAATATTCGACGAGTTTGCAACTGAAATGTAATCTGCCACTCGGTTAAATCGCTTGAGTACGTTGTCTGTTTCACGTTAGCTCGATCTAGATCGAACTTTTGAATATTACAAGCGTAATTGTTTTATCAAGAATAGCTTTGACGTGTTTGCTCGAGTTCAATAGGTACTACAGCTTCGTTTCTCTTTCTCATGCTAATCAATATTCTTTTCGTTTTAGGACCTGTTAGATTTCTTCAACTCGGAGTCGTCGATGCATAACATGCTATACGGTGAAAGCGAGCTTCCATTCTTCGCAAAGGAAAGGCTTCGAATGGGTCAAGTTTTAAATTTATTCGGTGGAGTCGAGGTAAGCGTGCGTTAATTTGAATTTATTCTATCACTAGCTAAGACCACTCAATTAATTTGAGCGTGTTTTCTGTGCAATAATAATGGGCTGGTTTAGTGTTTTACTTTGTTGTAATATTATGACTCTTTTGGAAGTCGATTAACACGCAGAGTTTCCGATAGATTTCAACACCGTTTCAAAATGTTTGTAATGTCTGGTCGAAGGTGCAAAAACTGCGATTAGAGCTTCTTTTGGCGTAATTCGTAATTCGAAAGCGGGGTTTTATTTCACAATCAGTTCCTCTTTATAGATTTTCTTATTTCGGATTTAGCTGTCTATTAATTTTAAGCTCATGAAATGTATTTGCTTCACGTAACAAATTGACAAATAGCAGTCACCTGATTTTAATTCCATGTCAAAATATATTATTTCGTATTTCAGTCTTCGACCTGTCATTGCATATTTTATTTGGCAAGATTAGGCACCTAAATTGTAAGGGGCTCAAAACATTTTCTTCCATTTTATATCGTTGTTTTGTCAGAAAAAATGGTTTTCTGGTTGATTCCAGTAAGGTGCTAAATGTCAACGGGTCAGACAAAATGTCTTGGTCACACTTCCGGTTCGGATCAAATTGCATTACATGAGATTTCAGTGAAAAAACAGTAATTGTTGCAGTATTATAGTCCTTTTGTTTTGATGGCTGGACTTAAAAAAAATGTGTATATTTCCCTTCCCTTTTTTCTGTAGTACAGTGAAGTGCATTCACTTTAATTGACTGGATATAAATTTTACAGCAAGTTATATGCACTGTTGATGCCCTATAAACTTGACAATGTTGTTGGTGATTTAACTTTTGTCAACTTCTGTTTGATCTGATCCATACTTATAAAGTAGCAGTAATTACTTATACTTTTGTAATAAATTAGCTTTGTTATATAACTTTAGCTCGAGGTGTATTGTATTTTAATAGATGTGCATACTTTTTATTTTGTTAGATTGTGTTACAAGTCCTCTTTTATCCTGTTATGTATGGTTTCAAGTCTTGCAAGATTAGACCAACAAGTAAGTATAGTAAAAGTATATTGATTCTCAAAACAACAGTTTTAACAGCAAGTTGTGTAGAAATGGTATTTATGTTCTAGGTGAACAAAGATGCTAAGATCAGCAATAATTCCATTATCACTTTTTGTGTAATTGTCTTGACACATGTCAAAATATTAGAGCCATGCATGAACTGAGTACAGTAAATGTGGTCAGTGAGAAGAAATCAATATTTTTGAGCTTGGAAGTAGATGATTATTTATATGAGTTATATGCAGTACAGTGTATAATGTTTATTTTTATTATTCACTTTGCAGAGCAACAGCAAAATAATTTGTGGTCCTTGTGCCTTGACTTCATCCATAATATCTGTCTTGTGGTAAGTCTGCTTTATGTAAAGTTTGCTTTTTTTGTACCATGACCAAAATCAAATTTCTCCTTACATATTCAATAGATTGCAAAGCAGGCTAGTGAAAAGAATAAGCAAATTCGTCAACTATTGGACATTGTCTTCATTCTCAGAACTGAAATCATAAAAGATCTGGAACCAGAGTTTTTCTGTAACTGTTACAAAAATTACGTACGTATTTTGTCGCGGTTTTTGTTTGGGTTTGGTTTTTTTAGGTCTATATTTTTTTATACTAATTGCTGTTTTACCTTTACCTGCAGGTCGATGGAGTTGCCACTACATTAGCAAAGAGGAACGAATTGATTAGTCATTTATTCACACTTCTAGAGCAAAAGAGAACCTTTACGTAAGTCATAACCCTTGTATTTGATTGTAACAAACCTTTGCCAGGGATGTTTCAGATAACATGCAAATTTATTGAGTTGGACAAACATACCAAGCACATTTTGGGTGATTTGTATTCTTATTATTGCATATTGCCATCCTATATTTTCATATCTAGCAACTAATTTTATCTTTTTTTATGAATTCCAAATAGTTATGCGTCAGTGGTGTTAGAGGATCTTTTTGGCTCAAGAAAAGAACTTATAGACCTTGACAGTATTGGTAAGTTGTTACATGTACATTAAAGTACTCAGGGCCAGTGATATTTAGGAAAACAATTCAGGCAGTAACATCGGATTTAGCAGAACATGCAACTGTGCAATTCTGTCAAGTAGTTTTAAATGTCAGAAATAACTTCTATCAGTTTTGCCTTTGATTTTGCTTTTCTGTAGCACTGAGTCTGATGATGTCTTTTTTTTGTTTTTCAGCAAATATGAGAAAATTGATGAACATTTTAGATCAGAACCAGCTGGCGAACCTTTGTCGTGTTTTGTCATTTTCCCTCTCTGACTTGGAATCTGTTGAGGAAAGAAGTACCTGTAAGTAGTAGTTTGTTTTTTCTAGTCACCTTTAAAAAGATTGGATATTCATCATAACTATTTAAGAAGAAAATGGATTTTGGTCATTATTATCAGTCAAAGAAAAAAAATCAGTCAAAGAGAAACATTGCTTTTCTAATTGCAAGCCAGATTTTCCAAATATTTTCAATTAAGCTGATTTTTTTTGGGTTTAACATAGTGTGGAAGTGTATTAAGGATCAAAAGTTACTTGGAATCATTGGATATTTATCCTGATCATATTTTTGTATTAAATTATTGAACTTTTCTTTATAAACAGTTGAATATATACTTAGCTGATGTTTATAATATCAAATTTTACTGTTGATAGTACTCGCCCAAGATGAAGTTGACAAGAAAGGATTGTCGCAGAAGGACGTGGCAGACAACAACCAAGGTATTTTCTAAGTTGCCAGCACCATTTCTTTATAATTGCCAGTTGCAGTTCAACAGAAACAGAATCTGTTATAAACATCTAGTGGAATTATATATTAATTTAGGCACTTACGAACACTTGTACACTGAAAAAACACAATCATAATCCCTCTTCTGATCCTACATACTGTATCATTGATCTCTTGCACTCTACTTTTTGGAAAATTATTATGTAATGTTTATTAAATAGGTTTTTTTATTTTTTTTTTTTTTTTTTTTTTTTTTTTTTTTTTTTTTTTTTTTTTTTTTTTATTTTTTTTTTTTTTTTTTTTTTTTTATTTTACTATATATTATTCTAATTTGCAAACAATATGTTTGTTTTTTATTATAGCAACACTCATAGGATTGAAAGAGTTCCTTCCAAGGATTGTTAGACTGGCCTGTCAACCAATGGGTAAGACTTTTAAGCATCAATCTCCTGCTGTTACTTCTGACTTATACTTCATGTGTATTAACTATAACTGCCTAATCCTCACAGTTAGTATTCTATGTGATCACGATTAATACTAACCAAAATATTATCTTTCCCTTTTTTTGCAGTTGAGAGATCATCTCATTTTCCTGATATGTTTGATTTCCATACCTTCTTACAAGATGTCCTAATGTCAGAAGGGATTGATATGGGTATGTGAATTTTAATATTTCAACTTTCTCTCAACTAATAAAGTTGCTGACTTTACTCCAGATGTGGGCTGAAGTTAGTTGAACATTACAATTGAAGTTGTTCTTCTGTGTACAAATAAGCCAGACTTTCACTAATAAAAGTCTTTGCTGTTTTTTTTTCCTCTGCAGATTTAGATGAATCAGATTCAATGGGTCCTAGGTTACAATCTTCATTCAAGCACATACACGAGGTTTTTACATTATCTATTTACAACATCAATTTCTAAATCTACTAGCTATTAAAATCAACTAAGAACTGTAAGAAAATTTTATTTTCACGCTGAGGTGCGACAAGCTCAAAATTCATGTGTAAGTTAGTTAGTGGACTATTTCACATGTACACTGTAACTCAACTGTGATTTGCTTTTTGATTGACAGGTCATGCACAAAGTGGAGGTCTTCTATGTTCTCTGTTTGTTCTTGACGGGAAAGCATAAATTAATTGTAAGTCAAGTTTTTTATTTCAAGTGAAATACATTTAAAGAACAATTCAACTAAAATCAATTTCAAATCATAGATTGTATTGAAATTAATATTTGGAATTTTTAGATCAGTGATACTTTATAAAAGGTGCTTGAATATTTGAATGATTTAATTGTCTTGATTTTTACAGGTTCAAAAAAGGCTGTCAGATCTAAAATTGATACCTGGAATGTGCCAACTGTTCGACAAGATGTCATGGCTGAATGAAACAGAAAGAATGTAAGCTTGCATACAATCAAATTAATTTTTATTTTACTGTGGGTGACTAAAGAGATCTTTATCTTTTGGACTAAACGATTTTGCACATGTTTTCACTTACGGCTGGTAGCAGAAAACAGTAATAATGAATTAATTATTATTTTAATAATTAATTAATAAATCTCTTTATTTTTTAGGAATCCACATTTGATGGAAATAGAGATTGGAGACCATGAGTGTACACCGGTAAGATATTTGACAGCTGTTGTTTCAACACTGGTTTTAATCAATTAAAAAAATACTGTTGTTTATAACCTGCAATCTGTGAATTTTTTCCTTTCGAGTCTAACTTTAAAATTTTCTTTTTCAGCAAACAGCATTAAAGATTCAGTTTCTACGACTTGTTCACAGCTTTTGTGACCGGCATGAGTAAGTTATAATCTCTGTATTAACTTACTGATCTTTTAAATTGGAATTTAAATGTATTTGTTAATTTTAGCAGTTAACTAATGTTAATATCTTTATTCTGTTTATAGGAATAAGCATCTCCTTTTAACTCCCAGAGAAGTTGACGAGCTTCAAGAGTTGTATGGTAAGAGCAACTAAAAGTTTTAATTGTGATTTACTTGACTGTATGTAAATGAAGACTATAACATTAAGGAAATATCCCAAAGAATATTTGCCTTAGTTTCTGATTGGCTGATTCTTTACCAACACAATGAATGTTGTTTTTTGGACTTTGTCTAAGAAAATATTTCAGAAACATTTGCAAGATAAACCTGGTGATGTATTTGTGGCAGTATTTAATTTTTTCTTATTTTTGTTTCAGTTCAAAATGACCTTGAGCTTCCTGAAAGTCTGACCAACACCAACAGGTTTGTATTATCATTTTCTGTAATTTTTATTTTTTTTTTTTCATCACTTGCATAAGTCTAATTCTTAACTATCTAGTACCAGTCTTGAAACTTTTGCTTTTTATTGTTAGGAGTTCCGTATAAATTATCAGACAAGTCATTAATATTTTTGTTTCTCTTTTAGGAAACTCTGTTGTGTGGGAGAAAAAGGACTTCTGACAAAGATTCTCGAGACCCTGATTAGATGTCCTACTACTGCACCACTAAGGTAATTTCATCAACGCAATAATATCCGGATTTACTGTTTTTTGTGCTAAATGGTTAAAGTCGTCAAATTTATAAAGAGTTCAACAGCTAATTTTGTTCAAACATTCTTTTAAAGGTTTTGGCTTTCAAGGGCAATTGAAGGATTTCTTCGCGGGAGAGCATCAGTCGGAGATCAGCTGTTTCTTATCAAGAGAGGACTACTTGAGGTTTGTTGAAATAATTTTGATTTTTCTAAATTTTTAATATGTGATTAATAAATAATTAAATTACAGTTACTGTAAAGTTTTAATGCATGATCTTGACATTTTAGTAGTTTACTGCATGTTTTAACCTGAATTTTTCATTTCTCCTATAGCACCTTGTCGATCACATCACGAGTGAAGAACTGAAGCCAAAGGAAATTCTCCAGAGCAGTTTTGACCTCCTTGGTGAGCTGATGAAGTTCAATCCATTTGCCTTCAAGAGATTTGACCAGGCCATCAGTGATAAACAGGTATGCCAACTGATGTAATACTTTTTGTGGTTAACTTTATTGTGATGCTCAACTGGAGATAAATTGCTGGCAGATATATAAAACAACTGAACATTTCTGTAACAAAAAAAAAACAGTTTTTTTCATTTGTAAAATTCTGTCTATATTGATTGTAACTAATTTTACCTTGTTTGATTTGTAGTTTGAGAAGTTTGTGTCCATCCTGACCTCGAACGTGGTGGATTCCAACATGTTGATTCGCTGTCTGGTGTTGTCTCAAGAACACTTTATGTCAAGCCCATTCTTCACAGGTAAGAATTTGTGTATCTTCTCATCTCATGCATGCAAGGCAAATAAGATCTCATTCCCTCTTTCAGTCTAAATTAAATTGTTGAATATTATATCTTAATCTGAAAATTTTCCCACAAGAAGATCAAAATTAGGTATCATTTTTTTTTTCTCTGCACGCATTGCTTGCCTATCATAATAGTTAATAGTTATTTTTAGTGCTTATTTAGTATACAGTAGGTAAATGATGTTTCCTTTTTTTATTTACAGATTTTTCCACTGAGGCTTGCAAGCTTGGTACTCTTATCAACAACTGGGAGCAAATGATCTTCCTTCTGTACAAGCTGATCAACTCTATCACAGTTGGAACACTTACACAAGTGAGTAGCATCTTTGCAAAAAGCATTAGGAAAAAATGTTGACTAAAATGCTGGAGTCCTTTTGTTGTTGTTGTTGTTTTTGATTAGGGGGTAAATGGTACTCATCATCTTATTTCCTTCTCTTTTTTAGGAGAATGTGAGCTGCCTGAACACCACTCTTGTTTTCCTGATGTTTGCGCACAGACATGGACGACTTCCAGCCTACCTTATGGTAAGCGGATAAAATTTAATTTATTAGCTGGCTCTAATTGTTTGAAACTTAGCCTACTTAACACTTTCATGTACCTCATTAGAATTCTGGAAGTTATGTACTTGTTCTCAGTCATTATTAGGATTGACAGAATTGTGTAAAGGATTTGTCCATAATTTTTTGGGTTTCTTTCCTTGTAGGCTTTTGTCAGAGAAGAGAATATTCAGAAGAATCCAGGATTCATCCTCACAAACTTGAGGTGAGCAAAATATTGATGTTCATTAATGTCCAAACCCAAACTCAATAATAATTTTTTATTCCATTTCTCCTGTCTGTATTGTTCGGATTTCTTTCCGTCAATGTTTCAATAACTTGGCATTGACAATAAAAAGTACATCAAAATTACTTTATGTTTCACCGGCAATGTAACTGAAGAGTTATTAAATTTGTATCTCTTTGTGTTTTAGACTTTTGTTGGAATTCTGGAAGACACACTACTTGAAGAGAGGAAAGGACTGCTCGGCCCTTGAACAGGTGAGGATATTGTTATCACATCTTGTAGTACGAACTGGATGCTGATTGGTTAAAAAAAAAAAACGTTTCATTGTACTGAACTACATTTCAGTTGCACAATTGGCTTTAGCATCTTTATGTCAGAGTGCTCACTTATGAAATTTTCACAAGGACATTAAAAAAACATTACAACAATTACTATGTAATCACATGCTAACTACGGTGCTCCTAACTTCCAGTGGATTTACAACACTATTTAAGGACCCAAACTTTGGAATAATCTACAAATAATATTAAAACAGAACATAAAACACAGTAGGATTTAAAACAGACTTTCAAAACATAATTAAAATTAAAATTCAGTCATCTTTAAATTTGTGTACCCATGTCTAAACACATGCCTTAGTTAACGTGGTAATTAATCTAATAACAAAATTTAAATAAAAAATAAATTATTTATTATTTAACTCATTCAATAACTCATACTTAATTTTTACATTTCAGAGTTCTTGCATCAGCTTTGAGCACTGGAAACAAGTAGTCGACGTCCTCCTATCAGATTCAACATGCAGCACGTCAGTTCTTCATTACTTACCTTCACTGTGCACAAGAGACTGTTAAATAGACAGCTGTCAATCATCTGACCGGTACCAAACATTGCCTCATTCGGTCATCTGGGAAGTATCGAGCTGGTCTTGATAATGCAGATTCGTGCCAACTTTGATGGTGTGGCCAGAAATTATATATACATCAAGCTAGTAGCTTTCTGACTAAGATTTTTTATAATTGTGGGAAGATAATTATGGCCACAAACGACCCGGAAAGTGACAATAGAGACCTTGAAGAACAGACGAATATTCACTGATATATTAAAATAATATAATATTAGGACGGTTAGTACAAATAGCTAGATCACGTGTTCTTTTGCCATGTCATATTCCTGGATAAATTATTGTGGATGGCAGAAGCTTTAGAGCATTATTTTATTAATGCAGAAAAAAAATAATATTAAGGTTTTAATACACTTTGTAGCAAGTGTTTTAACAGGTACTTTACTTAGTGTTTGTGAAAAAATTATATTAATAGTCATGTAAAATAACAGATGACATGAGAAGAACATTCTTAGAAAAAAAAATTCATAGGTGATTGTTAGGGCAAAATCAGTTGTAAAACAGTTTTGAAGAGAATTTGTAACTGTTGTGATGGTGCAAGTAGCTCGAGTGGTTATGTTTTTAATGTTATAAAAAGAACATTGCACAAAATTATTTGCTGCAATTTAACTGCTGTAATTCAATGCTTTTAAGGACATTTTAGGTATAAAACAACCAAAACAAAATTGGGCAATATAGGTGCTTTAAAACAGTGAATGATAGGGCGTTATTACCAGAGCCCGAGCAAAATAGGTCTTGATTGTGTAAATGGTTTACGCCATGAATGAATCTAGTTAGGAAAGCATTCTTAATATTTATTGCCACATAACTGCAATGTATTATAACAATCTTAGACTTGTAAAATATTAAATTATTTTTATGAATTATTTTGTTGTATATTAAGCAAGCAGTTTTAATAAATGTATATCTCCTGATACAATAGATTGGTGTTACTGTTCATTTTGATCTAACATAAATAACATAAATGTTGTGGTTTAAATTTTCCTTTGGTTTATTTTTTTAAAATTAATTTGATTTTTATTTCCGGTTGTTTCAGATTATGATAATGAATACTAAACAATGAAAAATGAAAATTTAACTGTGGTTTGAAACGTTTTAATCAAAGGTAAATATAAACCACAACATATACACAGAGAAATAAAGAGATGTGAAAGAGATCCCTTTTTCACCCACAGTACGCATGACGTGTGCTGACGAGACGAGATCAATATCCAGAGCGCCCAAAAAGAAATCTAGCTTGACAATAAATTTCTGTTCTGTTTATGAAAGAAAACCTGAGTAAATTATGACGTTGAGCATTCCACTTAAATGAGGGATTTTCAACTTCGTTCTAAGACTTCTAAATGTTCTTTGGTTACAAAACGCTGGGCCAAGTCGTGTTCAGTTTCTCTTGTATAAATAGTTGTCAAAGTCAAAAACTCGAAAACAAAAACAAAATGGGAGAACCTCAATTAAAAATTCACACCAGAAGTTCATAATCGTCTGTTCACACTTATTTTGAATTTGATGATGTCCTTCACGCTTCAGGGAAAACCTGTAAATTTCGCGCCCGCACTGATGCGCCAATTCGAGGCTTCGTGCAGTCCATGCGCTGTTGTCAGTCTTGTTTCATTCAGCGAAGTCAAATTCGAAAAGTTTGTAAATCGCGTATGGGTCGAAATAAGAGTCGCAATACGCTCCAGCAGTAGAAGCAGAATTTATTTTCTGACTGAAAATTTATTCGCTATGAACTTAGAGTAGCTGAGAGCAACCGGCTATTCATGGCGAGAAAACGATGTTGCGCCGATTTAATAAGGTGAAGTCTGGCGATGTTTTTCAACATATTTCTGACAACGTACGCTCGTGGACATGACAGGTGGTTAAATCTGGTTTAAAGTTGCTTATTCAACTTTACACCATCAATTAAATGTTGTTAAAGGTTGTTAAACCAATCTTTACGCTACCATGTGTAGATGTGATTTAAAGTTGGCTTAAAATTTTTAGTCTCTTTAGGCAATCTTTAAACTTGAGTGTAATGCTGGCATAAAGGTCAGCTTTAAAAAAATGTAAAGTCAGCGTATAGCTGAATAAATTCCAAATTTACGCCAGCTTTATTTGAGCTTTACACCACGGTAAAGTTATGTTTTCATGCTGTGCGAAATTCTGAAAACAATTCCCCCCCCCCTCCCAGAAATATACTGGCTACGCCCCCTGATAACCGCGTTATTTATCTCTTCTTTATAATATTGTTGCTTCATTTATTATTTCACATTTTTTTCGAATTTTAATAAAGCCTGGCTCTTTAATAGCGACCTAGCTACGCTGGAAATTCGTGGGCATAGAAAGGTCCGCTCTTTTTTGTTTTCGTTTCAATTTTGAAACAGGTGCGAAAATGGCGCAGCAGTTTATGACATACAGTTTATCATAAGGTAACGAAACTTGACAAATTTAAAGGGGTCGTAAAGGTTTTGGTAATGAAATTGTAGCGCATGGTTTCAATCGAAATACGATGTCTGAGAACTAGTTCTTTACTAATTGGGAAACATATTTGTAACCGCAGAAATATGTCTTAACTCAAATGCCACCGGAATTTAAGGGCAATCATGAAAAAAAAAAAAACGAGCAAAACTCAAAAACCTTAGCTTTTGGGAGATTTTCTGAGTAGTGCGCTCGCAATAAAGATGATTGTATCTAATCTACATCAAAACTTGTCTTCAATGAACTGCAGGCTGATAAAAGCAACTCATATTACTCAGTAAAACTCTTTATTTCACGCACCGTGGTTGTCGTAAGGTGTTTTTTTTTTTGCCGAATCACTAATAGATAACAACATTTGGTGGAATGGCTGAGCAGTATAATGCAAATAGTAGTTTTCTAAGACAAAAAAATCACCAAGAAGTAACTATAAACCGAAAACACAAAAGGGTGGTTAAAACTGTGAAAGGAACGGAGGAAAAATTGGCCAGTTTTTAAAATTTCAGCTCAAGATGAGTCGTTCGACCACAAAATATTGAAGATGAGGTTCAAATGCAAGACGTGCCCGTATTGATCATCCAAGCACAATATAAAATCCATGCACTTTTTGCCATCATAAAATGCCTTAAAATTCATGACATTGCTTCGTTAAATCTCGATCTCTAATTTTTTCAAGTAGTATTTTTTTGTGTTTTCAACTCGCATTTTATTTTTTATAAATTTGTTATCTATTCGTCGGCTTTTCTTCGCATTTAATATCTGTCCTGATTTAAGAAAACAAGGCTCCAGGAACTGCCTGGGGCCAGCAACTCTCTTAGCCCTCCCCTCCCTTCCCCCTGTGGATTTCAGAGAGCCCAGGGGCACTGCTAGGAAGCCTTCCCATTCCCGGTCACAGCTGAGCTCTCAGAGGTCTCAAGGCTTCTGAGCCAGCCCCCCAAAAACCAAAAGCCAGGAGCAGTCCTGACCACATTTCAAAGCAAAGTCTTTGCAGAAAACAAGCCAAAAACCTGACTTCAGCCACCCCCCCAGCCGGATTGCAATTCAACAGCTGACCCAGGGCTCCCTAGGGTTGTTAGGTCAGGGCCCCAGCTTGCTGCCCACGGGGTCGGTGACGTTGCCCCCCTCAAATTTCTCGGGCCGCAATGGCTTGAAGGCCGACCGAGTCGGCCTTCAAGCACGGATCCCGGAGTCCACGTTTTGTCAAATCCAGACAGATATATAGTGAACAAAATACTGTATCTCTTTAAGGAAAGATTCACAAAAGAAAGCATAGAATAAAAAACAGACAAAAAACAAAAATGGAGAAGAACCCATAACTTTATTTATCCTCCTGCCTTTTATTTAACATCAGCAAATTTAATTTGTTTGAAATTGCAAAGCACATCCAATAATAACCAATTGATCAGAGTCCCATTATAAGCGTTTATGCAGGAATGGATGTTCTGTCTCGGATCTAGGCCTGAGGTTTAGGAACTTCTTCAACAAAGATCCGGGACACTGAATTCCAGCCTGTGTAGGCGTCAACGTTTCCATATCCAGGACAGTTACCGACCCAGAATCCCACGCGCACCTTGCCTTTGTGGATGTTGTTACAGTGCCCCTCAATATTGTTGACGCGGTGAATATTTTGAGCCTTTGTTTTCAACATGAACACAACACCGTCAATTGGTAGGGGAGCTGCACATTCAGCACCGTTGAAAGTAAAGTACCAGCGTTTGCAGCACCCGTCACAGTTATAGATTCTAAGAGTACCAGTAAAGTAAACATGGAGGGCTGTGTCAGAGAAGTTCTTGGTAAACACACAGTCCTGTGCAAAAAGTATGCAAGAGGAGAGAAACGTGCTTAGTTCCTTGTTCCTTACTTCATTTAGTATACAGTACAGTACAAATTTAACTTATTTCGTCCAAAACTGCAATACGATTATGTATTCTTATGATCGGGAAATTAATGACTGTCAAAAACGTGATCTGTTCGTTGCACTTATTAAAATCAAGTTGGTGTAGTATTATTAATCGGGCGTGGCCGATTTATAGTTTACCCTTTGGTCGTCCTAGACGATAGTCTCCTGTCGGCTAAAAATGACGGGGATAGCCTGGGCCAATCGGTTTCATTTCAGTTTTGACAGTAAATCGTTGTAGGAACACTGGACCGACTTTTGGGCTAATCTGCAATCTGGTTCTCTTCTTTGCTTCGGCGGGAGGACAGAGAAAAAAGCTTAAGGGGTAAAGTACTAATAATCACCATTGTGAAACTGTAGTTGCTTTGACAAGTTGAAGCTATTTTTGTAAATAAAAGGGGTAACGTCATTCATGTCACGCAATGTTTTTGTGGGAAACTTTGAAACTAGACGCTTTGCTGGTTTCTACAAATAGCAGTGTGATCTGGCGGTACATTTTTTTGAGGCGGACTCCACTTTAAAACTATTTTTTATATATTTAGCAAGAAGTATGTCGATTTTCATTTCCGCACAGTTGGGCGTCAAAGTCGCCTGTCACAAAGAGTAGAATGTTTGCACAACATGGTTTGGATATATTTTAGATTTGACTAGTGACGTTAGTAAGACACTTCTCAAGACGTCAGCAAAACATTGGCAATGTACAGTATTGGTGTGAACTTGAATGGAATTTTTTACGAGATCAGTAAAGCTATCGAATGAAAAGATGACTTGAAAATGAAAACTTCGAATAATTATAATTAAATACCAATTGAATTTTAGATGAGAAATTCCGGAAGTGACATCTGTGTTCAAAATAGGAATTTTTGTACAACTTAAAGTTCCGAAAAAAAAAAGACCACATGTTTTGTAAAAATCACAGACAAACATGATCAGGAAAACAAAACAGGCCAATATGTTTTATTCACGAAAATACAACTTTCTTAAGAAAGAGTTTGTAAACAAGACAATGGAATCGAATTCACACGAAATTTGCATACATTTGAACTTGCAAAAAAGAAGTATCTCTGCCGAGACATAATAGCGAGACCTTACATTAATAATTATTGTATTCTGATCTGATTGTTATTTTTTATGCATTAACTATTTGAAAGTGGTTCTCATCGATGAAAACAAAACGGTTTTTCATTCACTGCTTAAAGTATTTATAGACGTGAAAACATTCGCTTAATCAAATTACATTCTGCACGAAATATTTTGTATCCATTTGTCCCGAAACTTTGAGGAAATTGAAATCTTTGTGGACAGTACTGCATAAAAGCAGTTCATAGAATTGAATAAAAAGATAAGAACCATATTGATAAAGGAAATTTTAAAACTTTATTTTGGCTCATTTTGACGAAATTCAGGATTTTCAAAGACTGCCAGTATACGGCTGTATCTTGTCTGTCTCTAACGATTTTGCTACGGTTTCGAACGAGCTAATTTTTCAACATGATATCATGGTAGCGGGCAGAAGTCGGTTCGTTCTGAATTTTTCAATACGGTATACAAGTTACAGGTCAATATACAGACCCTCTGTACAGTAAAAAACTTTTTGGGAACAAACCATTGTGAACTTATTTTCGATGTTGATCAGTAAAAATCCTTAGTAAGGTGTATAACCCCAGAGAATTATTATCAAGTGTGTTTTGTTTTATTAGCGGTTTATACTCTAAGGTCTTGGTATGGGAGATCAAAATTAAGGCAAATTTCTGTTATAATTATATAGCTGTCAGTAAATCCTATATTGTCAGCGCAGCTATTTTTCCTTAATTTCTGAGAACTGTCCAATTTGGGATTAAATTTGGATAGTTTCAATTAAGACTTTCAGGTAAAATGCACAAACTGTCCAATTTAAGAAAAATTGGACACTTTTGTCTCAGCCAATCAAATCGAAGAAAAAACAACATGTGACGGATATTAGCCAATTAGCACAAAGCATAGCGTCAGCCCTGTAAACTTGTCGCATTGTTAGTCGACAATGGCGGAATTCAGAGGCAAGTTTGCTACGTTTTTCCATTCTTTTTGAGCTTTTCAGCAATAGTAACAACAAAGAGAAATTTTCTACGTTGTCAGAAGAGGAGCTAGCTACACTATGAAGCAAAAACCAAGAGCAAAACACCTCAAATGATACAAAACTTTGGTGGACGTAAGTGCAGCAAAGCGAAGCAAGAAATTTGTCAGATATTCATAGCCACGAGCTAGATGCAATTCTTTGTCGTTTTTTGCTGAAATTCCAAGAGAAAAGACGGAGATGAAGTACGAACGAGATAGTGGAAAGGAGTTTGTCAGATTCAAGAAGTTGTTACGCTCTTCGGACACTTTGCACTGAGTTTGTTTAAGACTTTCATTGATTGATGCAGTGTTTTCACTCACTTTGTAGCAAGCTTTGCAAACTCAGGTGAATAAAATTGCACTGTTTTGTTTAAGTTTGATTTGTGAAGACAATGCTTTGAGTGAGTTGCATGTGCTGTGTTATGCCTACTATTGATGATTGCTTTTCCCGTCTGGACATAAGTTTATTGTTTATGCTGGATTGACTGACTACAAGCTATATAATTAATATGTAACCGGACTACATGCTTGTCCAATTTGGAAATAATTAGATTCCAAAAATTCCTCTGACAGCCAAATTGGACTCGGCCTACGGCCTCGTCCAATTTTGGCTGCCCTCGGAATTTTTTTCATCAAATTATTTCCAAATTGGACAGCATGTAGTCCAATTACGTATACTTATCTGATTGCTTGGCACAGATTAGTACGATACTGAATTGGTTAGGAAATGTAAACAAACATTAAATTGAATGAGAGTAGAAAGGGAGGGACAGGTGGGGGTGAAAGGCTAAGGAGATGGAAAGGGAGGGAGAATTAAAATCCATGCTTGGTTATATCACGCAACCTTTGACTTCTGTTTTTTTCCCACAATAACAAAACTTTTAAAAAGGTGGGGTTCTACCTGAATTTGAATGGAACTTTAAGAGATTTAAAGAAGGGATTGAAGAAAAGAATGGAAACACCTCCGAACAGTTGACCCCTCGCAAGAGCACTCCGGGTTGTCAGGAGACTGTTTGGTGTCCGTCCACCAATTTTTAACTTCAAATTCAAATTTTAAAATCACATTAAATCTCCAATATTTCTTATTTGTCTAAATTTTACTAATCCTTTGAGAAAAACTATCGCCTCCCAGACATCCCCCAAAATCGTCCAAAAATTAACAAAATACTGCAAAACAAATATATATGGGATAAGTAAAGCTTTCTTGGATTCCTTGAAACGCGGCTGAAATGGTTTTCAGTGTTTCCAGCCCTTATACTTTGGGTCAGTACTACTATTCTTCACCAGTTGCTATTACAGTAATGGTATGAAACAAATACCTAATCATTGGTCAATAAGTTGTGATCATTTTCTTGACAATAGTAGTTACCTGATTAGGAGTTGTATACTGTTCCATTAAAGTGTAAGGGCTGGAAAATACTGAAATGCGTCAGCCACCTAAAGCGTTGGAAAAATTGGTCTTCAGGTAAAAAACCCCGCCTTTATTAAGTATTGCGAAAAGGCTGCACTTTGCTAAGTGTTACAAATTTATATTTTCTAGACGTCTAGTTCAATCGTTTATTTGTATTGTGCGAAATATATTTTTATAAATTGAGACCATTATGTCATTAAGTAATAATGCAATCTTGAAAACATTCCAGATTTTCATTATTAAATAGAAACACGAAAAATTCAAATTTGGAAAAACAAGCCTGTCAAAATGACGTTGCCATGGTGATTTCAAGTTACTGGCACAATAACTAATCCTACCAAATTATTGCGAGATAAATTTTAGATAAACGCGCAAAGTTTGGCAGCGTTTGGTTGAATCTTGAAAAAGTTATAAGCGTCCAAAGTCAGCGCGGGCCTTAAAAGCCTCCCCCCCGGCCTGAATAGGTTTAAGTGAATGTTTTTTCAGTGATTTTTACTGTACTGTACCCTGCCTTTCAAGTCAAAACAGATAGCTAATTATTAAGCGCCCGATTTTAAGCTTCTCAAGCTTCTTGTTTTTAGCGTTTAAATCCGATTAAATGACAAGAAATCGAAGAGCTAAGGGATATTTCAATGGGCGTCTGTGGCGAGTTGCAAGAAACATAATTCGAGTTATCGGGGTAAATTTTGATCAAGCGAAACAAAATTTGGTTCGAGTTGACGGGGAATTCGTGTTATCCGACTTCAAATTAACCGAGTTAAAATGATTGAAAAGTGGAGTCGAATTCAAGGGAGATGGACTTAGTTCAAGTCAGCGGGATTCTACTGTTTCATACAAAAAAAATCCACCTTGATCAGACCGTTGTCTTTGTTGTCATTCACGTTTTTCCATGCGCACTCTTTCCAGTTCTTGTGAGACATCGCTCCAGGAGTGTCAGGGATTGCATTTGTTCCAGTCTCTTCGCGCTCTCCTTTTTGTCCGCTTGGTCCCTGGATGCCAGGTTCTCCCTTTGGTCCTTGCAATCCAGGAGGTCCCACATGTCCGGTCATTCCTGGGGTTCCCTGATTTCCGTCACGACCATCACGTCCATCCCGTCCGGGTATCCCTGGGGAACCAGGCTTGCCATGTGTGCCAGGTTGACATGCGCAGCAGTAGGAAGATGGCTTTGAATAAAATGACTATTTGGTTAGGTGGAATGATATCTATGCATTTTTTGGGCCATTGAAATTAAATTTAAAGGGCTGCAACGAATCTCTCCCTTATCGTTGTTTTGCTTAAAGGGACTATGTCACGGGGATTTCGCAGTTTTTTGGTCTAAACTGTTATAAAATAAGTGGCAAGCAACATTACCCTTGAAAAACATTGTCGTTGAGCATTTAGCGAAGGATAATATCATTATTTGGGATAGAAATCAACCCCGGAGGGATACTCCCATAAATTTCGGATAGGGGTGTGCCGCCAAGGTTCTTAAACCTTGACCCTATTTAAGGATAAAGAAAGCAAAAATTGATACGCTTTTTAAGGCCCAAAACCGAAAAATGACACCCTATTCAAGGGGAGGAGTAGCGTTCCGTGACGACCCAAATAACGGCTAACCGCGCAGGGCAAGAAACAAATCTTTATAAAATCGCTTTACTTATACCTGAACAGAAAATTCAGTTTTAAGATACCTTTTTTTTCGTTTATCTGGGCGTTTATTTTAGCTAATAGAATTTAGATACCCTATCTAAGGATCACACCGGGAACACATTGCCAAAAGGAGCAAAAATGATACCCTATTTAAGGACCGAGAACCTCAAAAACCATACCCTATCGGGCGGCACATACCTATATAGGCCACATATGGGAGTACCCACCACCCCCCCCCCCCCCCCCGGGACGCAATGCAAGAGTGAAAGTAAATGAGTTGCATAACCATACCATGGCTTGGTCGGCGGTTTGCTTGCCGTTGCTTTTTCCCGGCGCAAGACAGAGTGTAGCCAGCAAAATAAGCAATATCTTTGACATGGTGGTGAGCTGTGGATAAAAGTATGCAATAAATTAGCTGTTATCAGTTATCAACTCGACCCTATCATTTATTTGGTTCAGTTGACCCCACTTGCTATCATGTCACATTTATTAATAGTAATCATTACGTTGCGTCGGTAGGGTGAAAAATTATAGATTTGTTCAAGAGGGAAAATATTGCGTATTACAGGGACTGTCTATAAAAACCCCACCCCCACCCGCTAAATAATGAAGGTTCCTTATGCTAAACTGAAAGCGTATTTATTAGGAGGGCCTGGGTGTAAAGTGTAGAAGGCATTATTGTTTGACGCAAAAACCAAAACCCAAATGAATGCTGAAAAAGGAGGCTGAATGACTTTTAAACGCAGAAGAGCTTACAGCGCCAAGGTCTCACTGCTAAGTTCTGGGCTAACTTACATATACTAGGTGCAGGCTGGAACAAGTTTTATTTGTCCGGAAATAACCTTCTTTGATTACAAAACTAATGCCAAATGTCAAGGATTCTAGAAATCGAAATTTTTTATCATTGATCACAAGGTTACTCACGCCGTTAACAAGCAACTATTGAACGAGAGGATAAAACATATTTGGAGAAAAAAATGAAGACCTCGTTCTTGTTCATGCACAAGGTGCCATTAAATATAAACTGACACCACTGGGGTCAATGTTTAGTAGCAAATACATTGGTTACGTTGGAAGCTTGTACATGTTTTACGCCGACTGGTGTATTAAAGAAGAGAAGCATATCAGACAGAAGAAACGATGAACCTTAACCTGCTAGATAAACCTTAGATTTAAGATTTCCTTTGCCAGCATTGCGAGGACATGGCTAACGTCGACAAGAAAAAAATTACTTCAATACTTCAACAAACAGTCAGTTTAGAATGATAATGCAGAAGCAATTTAATTTGTACCACTCATTTGGAGAATACGAAAAGAGAGTAAAATACTGGCTTCTAGAACTGAACCAATAGTAAAAACTAGCATTTGCGGGTAAACACCATAAAAACCCAATGTAAAACCAATGTAAACATCGCTTCTCTTGTTAAAATATATATCCTGCTATATGAATAACCAAGTCTGCAACTGAACTTGGGTAATTGAGACCGACGTCAATTACAGCAAAAGAAGAATTATTTTGACTGCTGGCTTATCGAGGCTTAACCAAAAAAGAAAATAAATACTTACAATTTGTTGTCTTTAACTGCTAAGGGTGTATCGTACGTCTCTAGTCGCCGCACAAATGATCTGAAGAGTTGAACGTGATGTGAAGCAAGATATTTTCCTGCTTTTAACCCCTAGGGGACGAACTACGGCCACAGCCGTAGAAAATTACATCACTTCGTTTTCTTGGATATTTTTGGGGTATGATACATGAAGTAGACACTTTCGATGGTTAAACCGCTGGTTGAAACAAAATGGCTGCTTTTTGCGAAAACAGCTCTTTCGTACTCGTAATCTTCGATTTTTCGTGATTTTTTTCCCGTCTATGTGTTGTTCCTTTTAAATATGGCGTCCAAGTGTGTTTAGGGAGAATTTCTTCGGCAGAATAGGTGGAGATGGTCGTTTTGTGAACGGGAAGTTTGACATTTATCGACGAACATGGCATCATTTTAGCTTTTGCATGTAAATTTCACAAGAAAAGAGCCTCGCGATTTGTCGAGTAAGCAGTGACTTTGCGAGTAGGAAGAGTCCATTGATCAAAATGGCGACGGTTGGGAAGACAACAAGGTCATTGAGGAGCGAAACTACTCGTGTATCCCGGTAGAGACGCTAAAAGAAATGGCAACGAAGTTCGCAGAGGTCGGTATTGTTGTGATAGTTGTAATTGACTCGTTGTATCCACTATTTCGTACTATTTTCCCGTGTTTACTATGCTTTCCAGCCGATAATGGACAAAATTATGAGGTTTATAATTTTTTTACTTCTCAGGAAGAAGGCAAATTGAATGTTTCTTTGCACATAATAATATTACAGAGTCTCTTATTTCGAAATATGTATAGTTGCGTTTGGTTCGACGTAATAAATAAATGTATGAAGCAAAAACGTTTAACTCGGTGGAGATTTTGTAGAAAAACCCCCCTCTCCCTCCGTCCCTTAGGGGTTAAGAGCTTGTTCATTCTTGCCAGGTTCTTGTCAGAACGCGACTGTAAACTAAAACGTTGGATTTTATTGACTAATTTTAAACTTCAAGATGATTGGTAGTTGTTCATCACTACAGTGGAACCCCGATATAACGACATGCCAAGGGAGCAGTAAAATTATATCGTTATATCGAGGTATCGTTATATCGAAACTCCCGATATAACGATATGGGAGAAAAATAACCGAAAATATCGTTATATCGGGGTAAACCTAACAAGTATTTTTTTTACTACATATAAAGGAGGATAAGGAGAACAATTTTGATAAAGAGGGTAAGTACACAGTATCATTTCCGTATATCATCGTACAAAGCTGTTTACAGAAACGTTAGAGATCACTCAATAACTGTAATATTATTGCATTAAATTCGATGTTTTGCAAATAAATTGTGACTGAACTGATAATATCGTTATATCGGGAGGATTTTACGCTCGGTCCGCTAAATTCTCATCGTTTATATATCGGGAATATCGTTATATCGGGGTTCCACTGTAATTTAATAATTATTTACTTTGTCTCCCTTTGTCGGCCTTATGTGCCCAAGGGCACGAAGAGGATTAAGTGAGAGTGAGTGAATGACTTTGTCTTAAAATTAGGCCTAAGAGAGAACATTATTTTTTTCATAAGTTCGTTGTTGGTAGCTGATCCGTAGCAACCTTTCTTCGAGCTAAACAATTTTGATGTTTCTTTTCTCTTTGAATTTTATACATTTTAAAATTTAATTGACCAAGGATTACGTGACATTGCCCCTTTACAATTACACACCTACCTTTTCGTTTGAGATAACCTGAGCACTTCTGTCAATAGTTAAGAAATTGCCGTGCTTATTACTTAAACTGATTAAACTCTGGAGAGGTTGACCCCCGAGTACATTTCTGGCAGATTGTCAAACAGGGTGACTATAATTTTTGGGGGGCCGAGAAGGTGGGTAGTATTGTAACTTGGAAACATTGGGTAAACGGTTCACTTAATTCCGTCTACAGCCATAGGCGTACGAGGCGGGGGGGCGAGGGGGGCTGCAGCCCCCCCAGTGCCGAAATGTTTCGGGCAAAATACTCAGAATTCGGGCAGCAAGCCTAGAGAAAAAATAGAAAATAAGCCAAAAAATCTCAAAATTACGTTCAAAACGAATAAACAACATCAACAGAAAAAGTGTTGGAAATATAACGAACGTTGTGGTTCAAAATTCTAAATTTCTCTTTCATCTGCTTTCGTTTCCTCTCACAAATTGCTATAATCATGTTCGATTTTTCTCGCAAATTCTGCGTGACCCCTCAGTTTGATTCTGTTGTAATCAACGTTTCCATAGCTTGAGCGTTTGCGCACGGTGGATTTAGTGCAAGACCTTGAAACAGAGCTGCGATACGGTTCAAAATGTGACGAGGCTAATGCTTTTGACTCAAATGTTTTAACAAAACTTTCAACGAAATGTTTAACCCATCCATCCCTGAATGTCTCACACTCTTTTGTTAAACTTCCAAGCGGGGGAAAAACGACGTAAAGTGGCTCCCCCAAAATACTTAATTTTTGCTGAACTAGAGTGAATAAATAAGATATTTCCGAAAAAAAAGGATTCAGTGCATTGACACTTTCGGGCAACGCCGCGAAATTAATTAAAGAACTATCGTTTCCTTTAAGCAAGCAGGCAAGGTTTGTACACAACTACTTCAATGCACGTTTTGTTGTCCATTTTATTTGCCTCTTTATTCGGCTTTCAACCCATGCTATTTTTTTTTTCGGGCAATAAGGCCTCCGCCCCCCAGGTCCGAAGGTGCCCGTACGCCTATGTCTACAGCCTTAATTTACTGTTCATTTCACGGTGGGCACAAAGAGACCCAAAAAAGCTCACCTTCATTCGATGTTTATGTTCCTTGTTTAAGTTTGTGTAGGCGGTCATATATATCATTTGTTCAATGAAATGAAGAATTCCGTTCGTTTGGTCACCAAACGAGTTTTACATATATGACGGTAGAGTTTGATTAACGGCAACAGTCATTTAGTTAGTTCAGAAAGTGTATACAAATCTATTATTCGTCGTGACTTGCTAAAAACGTTCAAAAGGGCACTTTTAAAACATCGACTTTATGATCTGTTAACGTGGAATGCTCTTTACAGACGAGAAGAGCGGAAACATTTGGAAAGCAGGTAGCTTGTCTGGCTTTACTCGGACCAAAAGCTCCCCACCCCCACCTCCAAATGATCATTTGTTCCAGCAGTGTGGGCCGCATGGTTCGTGGCTTTTCCACTTCTCTCAAAACGTTAACCGTTCAGATCGGGAGCATTGATGTGGGATACCAAATCAAATTCAGCAAAAAATTCGAATTGGAAGGTATGGACGTGAGTTTCACATCACAAATAAACTGGCGAAGTGGTTTTAAACACGAAGGCGGTATTCTCAGAATGTGTTTTGGAAAAGAACGTATCGCGAGTAAAAGGTCCAAGATATCTTTTTACCTCGTCGTCCCAGGTTAATAAGGGAAGAGCTTATTTAAGAACCTCAGTCTTTTTGTAACGGATTCTCTCGGTAGTACTGCTGGTGTGAGTTGACTTTTCAAAACAACACTGTAGCTTCACTACGGAGTTAAGGCTCTTTTGCACCGCTGCACCACATTGCATCGCTTTCTAGAGCCGGCATTCGTATAAGAAAAGAAATAACTAGAAGAAGAAGCAAACAAATAGAAAAAGAAAGTCCTTAAAGCAACCATTTTTTCAAGTTGTCAATCTTCCTGCTTTTTATTTAAAAACAGCTGCAAATGTGAAACAATTACACCCAGTAATCAGACTAACCACCCATTAATTAACTAAGTTACTTATCATAGTTTATGCAGGAAAGGAAGTTTCCTCTGGCTAAGCCTAAGGTTTAGGAACTTCTTCAACAAAGATCCGGGACACTGACTGCCAGCCTGTGGCGGCGTTAGCGTTTCCATATCCGGCACAATTAACTTGTAGTGTAGTGTTGTTGATAAAAATAAAGAAAAAAGAACTGGGGAATTCCAACTGCTAATAGAGGATACCAAACTAAAACTATCTAATTATAAAATGAACATAAAATCGAAATACATAATAAATAAACTCTGAAAGGAAATCTACAATGATATATATAAAAATCCTGTAAGAAAAATTAGAATTCTGAATTGTAAACTACACTACATCCATCTAAGATATACTTACATCAAGCCTGCGTATCTGGATCTTGAACTGCTTGAGACTGAAGGCCGATCTTTCTCCATTTGCTAACTTGCTCCAGAGTCTTGGGCCTAGATATCGATAATGTTGGCTGCTGCCTTCTCACAAAAACGCCTGAAACGCAGCGCTTCTAAACCTTCACCAGGTCGACATCCAGACAGGCAGCACAAGGCTCTTTCGCCAGAAGCAACGTTTTTCCTCCTAAAGGATTGTCTGGTGTATTGTCTAATGAATCAAATGTGTCTTCTTCTTAAACAAATTTGGGGCTAGAAAAAAGTTTCTAAAACGTAGAAGCCAAAATCTTTGAATTAAAAGAATTTACTGCATGATTTTGATGATATCATCTAAATAAATTATTGAACAAATTATTTTTTTCTTATCCACTGGGAAGAGGAATTTTTTAAATCGAAGCGTTGTTCTAAGGGTGTGCTTCAAGAAAACAATGAGTCAGGGTCAAAATATGAAAAGTACAGAAGTACTTATTTAAAAACCCTACTTTTGTCATTCTCGTCCCCATAGCCCTTTCGTTTCTCTTAGCCGGCTGGGCACGAGAAAACGGAGGGCTCTGGGGACATAGGATTTTTGAATTAATTCGAATTTTTTTTATTGGCTGTTTGGAACAAAGAATTCCTAAACGGAAGTCGAAAACGTAGCGACTCTCTCATACATTCTTTTGAAACGTCGTGACTGCATACATGAAGACCGGAAGTCCTAGAATCTAGGACTGGAAATCCTGTGTTAGTCCAGTGGATAAGTGTCATTTTAGGGCTATGGGGACGAGAATGTACTTTTGTTAGATTCTCTAACTGACATTCCAGAACTTTGCCATGGAGTTCACAGTTTTGAGTTTTGGTTTTTTATGCGTGAGTTTGGATGAAGCTGAGTTTTTTTTTTTGGCCTGATGGTCACCTTCAACGTTTTTTTCTCATTGGTGAAGATGAATGCAGTCTCCTTGAAGGCTGAATCATGCATTGCTCAACTCGCGAAGTATCTGATCCTTTTCCAATCCCATATAACTGTGTAGGTGTAGTGGTATCATAGCCATAAACAGCGTGTAGAAGGGAATAAGTGGCACAGCTCAGGCCCCGGGCTATTACCCTCTTCAACCGGTTGATATGCCACACTCTATGGTTTGAATGGTATTGTTTGTAGCGTGAAATAACAAGTAAAAAGACTGAAAGGAAATATTTAAGTCTGTTGATGTAGTTGCGCAACAGTTGTGCTACAATTTAGAAGCTTATCGCGCAAAGTTCCTTTTTCAGCTTTGTTGAACCGCTAAGGGGCCATTTTGATCGGTATAAATACTGCAGTCTTATGTGTCTTCAGTGGACGTCTATTCGTATTTTTATATAAACCAAGACACGCAAGAAGTTTCGTGTTTTGTCTAAACATTGTAATTCACATGCTGGTTTGAGTAGACTGTCCACAGCCTCTCGATTTTTCAACGCAAAGAAGCAAAAGGAAGCGAGCGCGAAGCGCGAGCGTGCGGAGGGAGGGGGTGGGAAGCGAGCGAAGCGAGCAAAAGAAAAATAGAGAGGCTGTAGACATCTTTGAATAAAAGTGGAAGTATTAGACTCCTCCCCTTGTCATCGCCTTGTAATTTACAACTCCGCCTCTTGACCTTTCAATTACCTTTCTTGTTTAATTGACTAAGCAACAGTTTACAAAACTAACAACGGGTGAGTTTTTATTTCGGTGTTGAGGATGTCGTCTGAGATGACTTCTAAACCCCCAAAAAACCTGCAAAAAGAGGCAGAAAGCCGAAATAAACGGTCCCTCCGATTTTTGCAGAATACGCGGGTGCTCATTCGCGATTCACTTGGGGAACTTCGGCAAGACATCGTACATCTCTACGGATAATTTATTTGTCGAGCCAAAACGCAAAGGTGTTTTACGGCAAAACTTGGGAATTGAAGTGCAAGAAGACGAATTTTTTTCAAGTACTGTGTTGTTCATCTTGTGCATATAAAGCTAAGCTAGACTTGCAGCAAGCAATGTCGAATTTATAAAGAAATCTCTAGCGCGTAGAATCTCCAACGACAAGGCAATTTGATCGTGACGAGCGATTCAAAAGAATGTCACGTTCGCCTCACACGTCCTCGGCGAGGCAAAAGTTATGCCGGCCAAGTGATTCGCCAAAAGTTATGCCGCAAAAGCTATGGCTATGCTTTTTAGCGGCGAAACAACAAGAACAACAACATTCCCATCTTCTTGCAGTTGTTTCCCGTAGCATCAGTACAGCTGGTAGATAAGGCTTTTCCGAAGCCAGTCGGTAAAATTCCAACTACGTCCTTCGAACAAAGGTGACGAACAGCCTCTTTCTGCTCGTCTTTGCGCGACGAAACGTTTGGAAATTTCTCAAACGAGCGTTCCAATAATCGATTCATCACAAATCACAGCATGTCAACAATGATGACAACTCGAGCAAACCGCAAGACGCCGCCTGCAAGCAATCATGATCGGCCGTTGTTATGGCGATGACACTTTTGCCGCCTCTCAACCAATGGGAATTTTCCGTTTCTGGAGAAACGGGAAATTCAATATTTCCAAAGATGTCTACAGCCCCTCTATTTTTTTCGCTCCTCGCCCCCCACCCCCTTGCTTCTTCCGTTTTGCGCTGGCGTCCAGTTCTCTCGCCGTTCTCACCGCGCGCTCATCGATCGAAAAAACACGAAAAAATAGAGGGCTGTGGACAGTCTATGGTTTGAGATGATGCTGGAGATAATACCCGGTCACGATGGAGCCTAGACGGACCTCTAGCTAGACTCCCTTGAGCCGAGATCGCATGCGCAAAGCATTTCCTCTCTGAAATGTATGCATTTCAAGTCACGAAAATGCAAGAGAAAGCCCTTCATAATAGTAAGAATTAACGATAACCCTAAAACTTAACTACCTCATGGAAACTATTAACTTTACGTTTTCCAGTTTATAATTTTTGCGATCACAAAAACGTTTATAGTTAGCCTCAACTATTTTAAACATCGCATGTGTAGTAAATAATAAAGATGGTTTTTTTTTTTTTTTTTTTTTTTCAGTTAAGTATTGAACTTATCTTTATCGCATGTGTAGTTCACAATTTTCTTTGGTTAATTTCAAAGCCATCTAATGAATCTACTGTGTCTTCTTCTTTTATATAAATTTAGGGCTACAAATAGTCTGTGAGACGTAGAAGCCAAAATCCTTGAATTGAAATAATTTATTGCATGATTTTAATGACGTCATCTAAATGAAATGTTGTACAAATTCTTTTTACTCATCCAATGGGAAATGGAATTTTCAAATTGAGGCAAGTAAACAGGCAAAGTGTTTTAGAGAACGGAAGCGTTGTTCTTATAGAGTGTGTTTTAAGAAAATCACGAGTCAAGGTTAAATTATATCTTTTTTATGTGCTCGTCCCAAGTCAAAAAGGGCGTAAGGTAATTAATACAATTCAAAAGCCTACGTTTGTGTGACTTTCTCAGTAGTACTCCTTGTCTAAGTGACATTCCAAAGCTTTTCTATGGAGTTGAGTCTCCTTTGCACTTCACAGTTTGAGGTTTTGGTTTAGATGCGTGGGTATGGACTGACGTTGAGTGCTTGTTGGCTTGGTGACACTTTTCAATATTAAATCTCGTATTTTTGTGCTTTGTTTATCGCCAGCGAGCTTACTTGATATCAGTTAAGTATTGAACTAAGCATTTTGTTTTTGTTTCCACTCTTTTTTGCTGGTTAGCTATTTCTCTTAATTTAAAACAAAACATTACACCCTTTTTTTTTCTGTGCTAGTTGAACGAGAAAACAAAGAACTAAAAGAAAACAAACAAACAAATAAATAGAGCATTCCTCTTGCTTTTTATTTAGCTGCCGAAATGTGAAACAATTACAAAGCACACCCAGTAATCATAGAAGCCACTTGTTATATAATTAAGCAACTAATCATAGTCCAATTAAAAGCGTTTATGCAGGAATGGACGGTTCCTCTTGGGATCTAGGCCTGAGGTCTAGAAACCTCTTCAACAAAGATCCGGGACACTGAGTTCCAGCCTGTGTAGCCGTCAGCGTTTCCGTATCCATGGCAATTACCGATCCAGAATCCCACGCGCACTTTGCCTTTGTGGATGTTGTTACAGTGCCCCTCGATATGGCGGACACGGAGAATATTTTTACCACTTCCCTTCCACATGTACACAACACCGTCAATTGGCAAAGGAGCTGCACATTCAGCACCGTTGAAAGTGAAATACCAGCGTTTGCAACAACCGTTACAGTTGTGGACTCTAAGATTACCAGTAAAGTAAACATGGAGGGATGTGTCAGAGAAGTTCTTTGTGAACACACAGTCCTGTGAAAAAAGTTATGATACTATGAAGGAAAATTAATAAATAAATCAAAACATAAGTTCATTTTCAGCTAGAGAATGTCCGCCGAATTTTATAAGAGTTTGCTGTTTTTTTATTCATGAATTTTGAGGTTGCTCGCCTTTATATGTAAACTTCCTCGCGTTAGTTGTATAGCACAGTCAAACACATTTTTTTGATAAACTTATGACCCTTAAAAAATTTACCTTGATCAACCCTTTGTCCCTGCCATCTTCTTTTTTCCACACGCACTCTTTCCAGTTCTTATAAGACATCGCACCAGGAGTCCCAGGGATTCCACTCGTTCCACTCTCACCGCGCTGCCCCTTTTGACCGGGAAGACCCTGGACTCCGGGTTCTCCTTTTGCGCCATCCTTTTCACTGATACCAGGAGGTCCTTTTGGACCTGGAGGTCCCTGGGGTCCAGTCTTCCCTGGGCTACCCTGGTCACCTTTGGCTCCTTCACGGCCATCGCGGCCATCACGGCCTGGTACCCCAGGAGACCCAGGCTTGCCGTGCATACCAGGGACACCACCATAACAGAAAGGAGGTGTTTGCTGGGTTTGAATAAGAAAAGAGTATGACTTAAGCTTTGATACTATAGTTATAAAGGTATGTTTTCCTTTTATTTATGTTATGGTCCTTTATAAATCTGAGCTTGTTGTGGTGAGTCCAGTTTTACGGTCTTTTGAACTATGGCTTACTAATTGAACAAAGACACTTTGCTAACAAGATCAACTTTGTTTGCAGTTTTCCTATAACGAGACGTTTAAAATTTAGCAAAATTGTGGACATACCAAGTCAAGGATATGTTTCTGTGGATTTGGGTTTTTACATTTTTCACGAAGTAAGCTATTTACTATTTGGGGCGCAAACTTCAGCTTTTTGTGGCCTTGAAAATATGCTCATTTAATGCTGCCTTATGCGCTACACTGGCGTCGAGAGAATTGTTAAAAAATGGTAAGTCTGTTAGCACGGCTAGTCTAGTATAAAAAGAACGAAACTAATCATCAGAGGAGGCCTCACCGATTAGGCCTAATTCTACGATGTTTATAAGTCATAACAGTGAATGATATATCACATCCAACTTCGCCCAAAGTAAACAAAAAAACGAAATCAATATTTGGAAAGAAATGTTGTTTTGCTAAATTCAGAAATGAACATTTGCACGTGACGTAATAAGGTGTCACTTACCATTTTGTAGGATGGTTGATTGGTTTTGTTATTTGCTGTGGCGCGGTAAACCAACAATGACATCGCAAACAGAGACAACAAGGAGATCGCAGAGACTTTATGCGAAATGAAAGCCATTTCTTCTTTAAGATAAGCTGCGGAAAAAGTTAGTAGAGACGATATTATATTACTAAAACTTTGGAATTTTTTTCGCAATGACGATAGCATGCAAGGAGCAAGCAAGTCCTCAATGTCAACTTATAGAGGGCATCTGAATTCCGTTTTGGTAAATGTGCAAATGTAAGATTACGCTTTTTCAATCAGGTACTTAGGTACATTAGTCTGAATTTTTAAACTGGAAATAGTGTATCTCTTCAAACTTTCCTGTCGCGGTGTAATTTTTCAGTCCCGCCGCGTACGACATGAACTAACTTTTTCAATCAGTTAAAATTGTTCAAAATATAGGGCATTTTGACCGTTTTATGATTTCTGCTTCAATCTGGAATGATATCGATCTAACTTTTCTAGGATAGTGACAATGTTGCTATACAATTTATACGCGGAATTCGAACGTTCGGTGTGAAAAGTTTCTTTTTTGCTTCTAGCATATAATTAACAGGCGTCTGAATTCAATTTTTCATTGGCAATAAATATTGTAGAAAACCGTTTAGCAAGTACGAGCAGGAAATACAGAGAAAATGGTCATACCTCAGAGCTCGAAGGGTCGCTTTTCTGTTCCAAGTACTTGTTGAATAACTCACTGTAAAGGAATGATAAGTAAGCTACGTGTACAATTGAGTTTTCAGCCTTTGTGTTGACTTTGGTTCGTGTTCGGACCAGTTTGTTGTTGACTGCCATGATTCGAGCTGTTTCAATAGAACATTACATTAATGATAGTGTTTATGACAGTTGCTTTGTCTTTACACAATAAAAATAAAGGTATTGAGTTCCTGTTACCTTGTACTGAACAAACACAAATTTATTTTCAGCACTAAAATTACGTGTTCGAGTTTGTCAAAAAAATAGGTTGATATAACTTTTCACCATCAATTCCGCGATTGAATTTAAAAGAGCAGTATATTTGTGCATTTCTGAGGGATCCGAAAAAAAAACTCTTGGTTTGCAGTGACTTGCCGTTGTCGAAGAGAAAATAAAGAAAAAATAAATCACATTCAACACGCCCTTTAGTTTGGTCAATTGTCACAGTTTAAGGCAACCGCCATTGGATTGAAAAAAGATGTTCATAAAGAGTTGAAATTATTAATTGGAAGCCATTAATAGTATATTTCCTTTTACTATAACATCAAATCTTTTTTCATTAAAAGGTCGATCGGTGGAAATGTTTATTTTACTTCCATTTTTTAATTACAATTTAATGCCCAATGTGAAATACAGAAACTAAATAAAATACAAATTAATATACCAATTTTGCCCAAAGGATACTCAGCAAGAGACTAACCCCATACAAGGCAGACCACCTTCAAAGAAAGAGAAAAAAAAGTATCAAAAAAATATTTTGTCATTTCTCGAAGATATGTAGTGTCTTTTAAAACAGGAAATACTTAAGGCTTGACGAACTAACTGGGTTGTGTTGTAACATGTTACACATTTCAAAAATCATATTTAAAAAAGCTAAACCTAACAGTAAAGGTACGCTTTTCTCTTATTTTCCTGTTTAAATGTCTTTATGTTTTCTCCCCTTCATCCCATTAACACATGACTCAATGCTGCATGTCCTGAAGCTAGTTTGCTGGGCCTCAATGCCTTAACCGAACACAACACACCGATGTTGGAATTTAATGGCTATGAACAAAGGCCCATGGCCGCTTTAATAAAATCATTGCTTTGAAATCATTATCAATTCACATGGAACGAAAGCAATATTTTTTCTGGCCCAGTAAAGGTGAGGGAACTCAAAAACGAAGCCGCATAACAACAACCCAAAGCACCGCTGAGAAGCCAAAAAGAGGGAAGGGTTGGGTGGGGAAAAACACTCTTCACCCAGCAAATCAAATGATTTTTTTTCATATGATCGCTGTAGCTGTTTTATCATCAGTCCTTTAATATGCTGTACGTAACAATTTTCTCTCAGATTTTTTACCCATGCCAATAAAAGCTAATATTTAGCACCGACAAGAATAATTATGAAAGTGTTTCGATTTGTTTCATATAATGTATCGATCGATTGCAATTGTATCTTTTAATTGTATCTTTCCATCTTAATTGTGTCCGCGGTTTATTTTCACAGTCAAGTACTTCACTGAATAGATTCATTTAGGTTTTCTTCTTAACTCGACTTTTTGTAGTTTGTTTCAACGTACTTTCTGGGTTACACCCATATTCGCAATAAAATCCACTGGAAATCGGTGTTAAGGCGAAACAACATTTCTAGCCGATATTTTAAGAAATATACGACTCTAGTGATGTGGTGGTTTTTATTATCACAAATAACATTTGCATTTACCTCGTCGTTTTTAAAATCTGCAGAAAATTCTAAGAAAAGGCAGTGCAGGCTGGTAGCTAGGAGTTGGCTTTAGAGCAACATACACCTACAATTTTATTCATTTGAGTCGAACATCGATAACCTACGTTCTCTTTTTCAAGTTTTAATGCCTGGTTTTCACATAATCGCTGAAATGTTTAATCCCCACACGCGCACCAAATCCCTCTAAGTGGGTGTTCATTCTCTTGAAATTCTCTGGATGCGGAGTCGACTGAGCTAGCGAGAAAATGTTGTGCTGGAGTCGGTTTCAGAAGAACGCGGCAATGAAATTGCATCTTGGTTGGTGCAAAAATATTCATTTCAACCGAACATCGTTAAAGTCTACTCTCACTTTTATTTCCAGTTTTAACGTCTTGTCAGTTTTATACGATCGCTGTAGCTGCTTTATCACCGGTCCTTTAACTTGTCTTGCTCGCACCAAAATATATAAAGTCTTTCCTCATTTTCGTGAAATCGAATATGCACCGACCACAATATTCACTCTTGGACCAGTTTTCGCTTCTCAGTAACAGTATCTTATGTTTCATTTTCAGTTGGTGTTCCTCTCCATCTAATGAACGCCAAGATACAGTAGTTTACTTAACAGATTCATTTAGTTTTTCTCTTGCAGTGTTTTCGCTGTGGTATTCTTCTTTCTGGAACGTGCTTACAAAACTGGTCTCACTCATGCATATCTGCATTGAAAGCTACAACAGGCGCAATGAAAACTCTCATACCTGCTACTTAAGAAATAGAAGACGTTTTTGCGCAAAATTCTCAACAGTTTATATTTATTTTGACCTATTTTCGAAGACGCTTATAGGCGCGCCGAACTGGATTTGGAACGTTAACAGTTTTTGGTGATGTTAGTTCGCGTAAAGGTCGTATTTCTTTTTTCATTTTTATTTCTAACTCGAAAATGTGAGACAGCGACGAAAATAATTGGTTCTGCGAAGTGTGCGTTGTTATCTTTGTTTTCACGTCTTTAGTTGGTTTAAGAGATATTCTTCATTGTAGAGGCCATTCTTGTAGCGAAAGCGAAAGTTGTAATGCCTGTCTCGCAGAAATAGGTCGTCAATTCTTGGCCATTCTGAAAGCGAATGACAGCTTCAAATCTGACAAATGGTGCAGTCACAATTCGGCTAACTAAAATCACTGAGAACTGAATATCTATTCCATTTTTGTAGTGTAGCTCTCTTTCGTAATATTAACGAATTGCAGTATTTTCATTTTTTTATAGCCCGATCCTAACATTCTTGGGTTTTCACAGGAGAGAATCAATTTTCGTTCGTTTCTAAAAGTAAGGGAGTGAGAACTTCTGAGAATTGCGATCGGCGATCGGCGATCGGCGAATTAAAATTACTGAGAACCGAGTATCTATATCTTGTAGTAATGCAACTCTCGTTTGCTGTATTAAATAATTTTAGTATTTCCTTTTTTTGATAGCCCGATACTGATAGCACTGAAAATGGAATTTCCTTAAATTTGCATAAATATAATATGAGTTGAATTCCACACCACTGATGATACATCGCATCAGTATATTTCATAAAATATGCAAAATAAGATCCTTGGTAACTGCATGTACAGTCATTTATTAGAGTGAAAATATTAACCTACGCCAATTTTTTACGAGCTGCTGAACTAGTTTTGATCATAAGAAAAAGGACGAGCAAAAAAACTTGAAACTAAATAAAAACATGGCTGTAGCAAAGTCGAACGATTCACTATTTAGCAGAAAAATAAATTATCGTAATATTGGACCAATTGATATAAAAATAACACAATTAAATCCCTTTTAGCTCCTTCTCTCTATCGCCCAAATCCGAGATCACACTGATTTCTTTAATTCTTTTAATAAAAAAAAGTGTATTAGCAGAAAAATATATTATCGTGATATGGGACAAATTGATTTAAAAATAACATAATTAAATCCCTTTTAGCTCCTTCTCTCTATCGCCCAAATCCGAGATCACACTTTGACCTCTTTAATCCTTTTCTTAAAACACTTTAAAGTTACATTTGTGAACGTTAAAGTAACTACAATTTTCTAAAACTTTTCTGAGGATTTGAGTTAAAAGCTCATGTTGTTTTGCCATGCATATCAACACAGACGAAATTGACCTGCTTGTCAAAAAGGAAAATACAATTCGTGTTCAGCTCATTCTTTACTTTGCTTAATTTTATAATGGCATGCCTCTGTCTTAAAAAAGAGTTCGCCATGAAGTGTCCAAAACGTTTGTATATATGATTACATTTCATCATAGAAAAAATTGACGTAAGTATCCTCCTTCCTCTATCAGCATAATCCGAGATCACGCTTTAGGACTTTCTTTAATCTTTTTTTTTAACCAACCTTATAGTTGTGCACTTCAAAGTATAACTACGGTTTTCTTTTTCCGTGGATTTGAGTATAAAGAGCTAGCGCTCTCGTTTTTGCATTCATGCTTGTCAACACAGACGATTTTGACTTGCTTGTCAAAAGCAAAATATATAAATCGTACTTAGCGCACTTATATCTTTGCTAAATTGGCATAAGAGTATCTTTGCATGAAAAAGGGTTCGTCCTAAACTGCCATAAAGTTTATATATATGATTACACTTCATCAAAGAATTGACGTTTCCAGATAATCGAATCTTCGGCTTTAATTGCTGATGATTGTTCCGTCCCACAGGTTTGTTTGGTTTCCAAAGTTTTTCTATATTTGCATTTATAAACATGTCAGTCAGATACAATTGTACGTGTTTTTTCTATAATTGCATCGTTTCAACGCCGTGTGCTTTTACAATGTTTACTTTTTTTTTCTTATCTATATATGTTGTTAAAACGTTTTATTTTCCCGAAACAAATGTGAATGATTTTCAGGACTCTGGCAAATCGATCGCTCCAGGCTTCGTATTGCCGGGACTTATGTACGCCGATTAATTGGAAATTTCTTCTTCTGCAATCCTGTGCCATTAAAATACCTAATTAATCGAGATACGACCAAGTTGCGCAAATATCCAGTTTCAAAAAAGCATCGAAGAACAACTCTTCCGTTCCCGTCAGCTTTTATCGCCCAGTTTCCTTACAATCACTGGAGGCCGGCGCTAAAATTCGACCTCGCGATTTAAAATTGTCTAATGCGTAATGATACTCATACGGGTTCCATTATCGGATTTATTGGCGATGTCCGAGCGACGCGTGTTTGCCATTTCTATACTGGCTTATCGATCATACTCGTGGCGAAAATTTTTCGGCCAATATCTAAACAAATATCAGTCTGCAGGATATACTTTCTCAAAGTTCATTTTATGTTAATTCTACAGCCTGAAATGAACATTTCTAAAGAAAATCACAATGACTCCTTTTCAGATTTGTAGTTCTTAACAAGACCTACACATGTATGACGAGGCCGTTTTCGATCTCTTGTATCTCTCTCAAGTTTAACTCGGCTGTCGAGGTTAAGGATCGAATTATGATGAAAAATTCACCGTAGCTTCGTTTATACGTGGCACCAACTCGAACTTACTGGTTTACCTTTCATTGTGAAAATCGGCATTCATTGACTGCGTCTGACACTGATCGGTTGTTTAGACGGGGTAGATATAATCATTTGATTAGAGACGGCACTCTTATAGATTGCGCTTAGAGAAAAAATTAATTTAGTCACAACGTTTTTAAATGCCTTCATGATAAACACCTTCAAATTGTACAATATTTTTTTCCACTGCAAACATCTTGATGCTCTTCTTGTTGGTAATCACAAATATGTTACTTTAGCTGAGCTAATTGTTTGGTTCTAGTTGTGCTAGCATGTGAAGCCTGTGAAGGGTTACTGAAGTTTACGACCAGCCCATGAAGAAAGCAAACGATCTCTAGATTATAAATGATATTACTCTTAAAATATTTTCTCAGTTTTCTCAGTTTACGATGTAGCTCGTATCGTCAGTGTATTATTTGGTCCTTTTCTCTACCCTTAAATATCTCGATCGCTTAACTGAACACGAAATCATTCAACACAAAATGATACTCATCAGTGTACACGTTGCAAACCTGACTTTAGTTCTTGGGAATCATTGTCGTTTTATAAAATTAAATTTTCAACTTACCTTCGCATCCTCGTCCTCCTTTTCCCCCGCATCGATCGTATTGTACGTTGACGAAGCAGTTTTGTAAAATGCTCGAACTGTTTTCATACTTCTCAGTAAAAACCACACCTTTTGGTCAATTTAGCACTGTTTATCAACAATGAAACGCAATCTAATGAGGCCATTACTTTGCCTAGCACCCAGACCTTATCTTCCCGCTAACGCTTGACGTCACGATTTCCTACACACGACGTCACAAGTTCCCAGCACCATGCTCGCGCAATGTGCTCGATCTACAACGAATGCTTGAAGGACTAGGTCGAGTCGGGATTTATTCACAGAAAAAAATGATGTTTGTAGTCGGGTGAACTGTAAAATCAAACTGTATTACTGTAGTTTAGTATCCAAAGGGAAGAATGGCACATTTGGATTCCTCCCAATCAAATGAATGACAGAACATCTGGAAAATTAACCGCTTTTTAGCACAGCTCTGAACCCGCAGGTTCCAAGTTATCTGGAACTTTAATTAATGAGTAGTCCTTTCTCTCCATCACTATAACGCTTTATCTATTGCAATGTTTCACGAATTAACTGTCTTTTCCCGACCACGGTTGTGTTTTACAGGCAATAAAAGAAAATGTTACGGAGCAAATAATCTTCGCAGAAAATCCTGTGATTTTTTTAAAGGAGAAGTTCATTTCAAAATGGCCCTTTTTTCTCTTCACGCCAACGAAGAGGTATTACAAATATATATTACTCACCAAAATTTCAGCTTTCAAAGATTAATTGGTTTATATTCGTGGGTTTGGAATGAAGCTGAGTGTTTGTTGGCTTGGTGGTAAATTTTAATATAAAATCATCCTATTTTTGTGCTTCCTTTATCGCCAGCGAGCCAACTTGATTTAAAGTATTCAATTGAGCATTTTGTTTGTGTTCCATAATTTTTTGGCCAGTTAACTATTTCTCTTATTTTCTGGATGTTCTTTGCGTTATAATGTAAACAAAACATTACATCGTTTTCTGGTGCCAGTTGTACGTGAAAAATAAAGAACTAAAAGAAAAGAAGCAAACAAACAAAAACAAAGAAAAGCAACCATATTTCAAGTTGTCACTCTTCCTGTCTTTTATTTAACAACAGCTGCAAATGTGAAACACATTACAAAGCACACCCAGTAATTAGACGAACCACTCGTTATATAATTAAGCAACTAATCATTGTCCCATTATAAGCGTTTATGCAGGAATTGACGTTTCCTCTCGGCATCTAAGCCTGAGGTTTAGGAACTTCTTCAATAAAGATCCGGGACACTGATTTATACCCTGTGTAGGCGTCAGCACCTCCTCCATAACCCTCGCAATCACCGACCCAGAATCCTACGCGCACCTTGCCTTTGTGGATGTTGTTACAGTGACCCTCAATATGGCGGACACGGTGAAGATCTTTATGACCTTTTCCTTTCCACATGTACACAATACCGTCAATTGACAGGGGAGCTGCACATTCAGCACCGTTGAAAGTGAAATACCAGCGTTTGCAGCAACCGTCACAGTTGTAGATTCTCAGGGCACCAGTCCAGTAAACATGGAGGGCTGTGTCAGAGAAGTTTTTGGTGAACACACAGTCCTGTAAAAATATTTTATAGACGGTCTTTTATTTAAAGAAGATGATTACATGTTTTTTATTGTTTGTTACATCTTTGTGTTGCAATAGTAAACATTACACTTAAATAACATGAGTCGAATATGCAATTTTTAAACATACCTTTGTATGTAATTCGGTGTAAATAATCAAAAAATAACAACTGGTAACAAGGGTCCTTAAAAATAAACTAAAGAAACGTTCCAAGCAGTAATTATAATGTTTACAATTTAAATGTAAGAACTGCCAAAGAATCATGCCTGTAAAAATCACAGCTTTAATGCGAAAAATTATATATGTTGAAGAGAACAAAACAAACAATATACTTATCATTCACCTTGATCAGATCGTTGTCTCTGCCGTCATTCAAGTTTTTCCATGCGCACTCTTTCCAGTTCTTATAAGACATCGCACCAGGAGTCCCAGGGATTGCACTTGTTCCAGTGTCTCCGCGCTCCCCTTTTTGTCCGCTAGGACCCTGGATACCAGCTTTTCCCTTTGGTCCTGGCAATCCTGGAGGACCCAGTGGTCCGGTCATTCCCTGGATTCCCTGAATTCCGTCACGACCATCACGTCCATCCCGTCCGGGTATCCCTTGAGAACCAGGCTTGCAATGTGTACTAGGACATGCACAGCAGAGGGAAGATGGCTTTCAAAAAATCACAGAATTAGTTACTGGCGTATGACATGCAAGTTTTGGAACACTGAATTGTATCTGATATCGCAAAGTAAAGTTGTCGTTGTATTCGTACTAGACTTGTTTTAGTATCGTACCGTTTTTTATGTTAAACCTGATGTATAACCTTTATTTAAACACGATGAGGGTCAAAAATAAGTAGCTTGAGGTCGTGTCTAAATATAGTAACTAGTATATAAAAAAAGTATTCGACTATAATAAGATAAAAACGCTAAACTACACGCTAAATATTCTTAATCTGACTTAAAGTGACATTATATTGTTGCCTTCAAACAGGCGACTTGGAGATTCTCTAACATCAAGTCTTGTCTCAGTTTTTAATTTGCGTTATGTCAGTTATGTGCCATGAATTTTTTTTTTATAACACTTATTTTTGGAGACAAAAAATGGCTTTTGGAAGCAAAAAAAGTCACAATTTACAATGCGTTTTGATTCCATCTTACACTTATTCGTCTTTGTATCGAAACCGTTTTCGGTCGTCACCCTCGTTTTAGAACCGTCTTTTATTCATTCACGCTTATACGTTAAGGACAAAAAACCCGCACAATGTTTCAATTGAGCGTGAACTGACCGGTCAGAGCTCTTGAGCCAGCGCTACGGTGATCAGGTGACGTCACGTGACGTGCATCGTTTTCGACGCCCACACTACAACTGAAAAACGGCGTTTTCGATGGGATATACTTTGGAGGGCGTTTTCCAATTGCGAAGTTTTCGGTGGCTTAAACCGCTGGAGTAATGTGGACGGAAGGCGAAAACGCAAAAAAGCAAAAAAGTGTCCGTTTGCAAACAAAATATCATTAGTGTTTACAGAGCCTTATACTATACCTTGGCTTGGTCGCCTGTTTGCTTGTCGTGGCTGTTTCCCTGCACAGCACAGACAGTGACCAGCAAAATAAGCAATAAACCTGACATGGTGATGAGCTGTATGATTACTGCCAGTTAATTCAATAGTTTACGGTTTTCTGGTGCCCTGTGGATTTGAGTACATTTCCAAATTAGCCCGTGCCCCAGCACAACTGATTCTGCTTATAAAAGTGGATAATAATACTTAAGATCTTCCCGTCTTAGCTTTGGCATTCTATTACAGCTGGCCACATGATCTTTTGATGTGACTGAAAAACGTTTACTGAAAGCCAGTAAGGCTTTTATTAAGTAACACAGTCCGATCAAAATGATGCCAAAAGTTGTTGACATGAAAACCTATAAAAATTCCGGTAAAACTATCCTATCTCTGAACAATTTAGGCTAATAACTTAAAAACTACTTGGTGAAAGTTTTTATTTTGGTCTAAACGGCAAAAGGAATATTTTGAGAATTTTGAAATAAATATATCAGTAGGGTTTAGAGCCACCTTAGTTTTATGTTAAAATAACATGCGCAGAACCCTAACAACAGATTTTCATCAAACATGTGCAAAAATGTTTCTTATGTTGTTTGGACAAAAATTCATTAAAAACAAAAAAAATTGCGACGAGTGTTTATTACCCTCAAAAGTTTAAAAATAGGTCTCTTTTACGTTGCCATGGTGCATCCTTTGAAGTGGACATGGTAACGAATTTTGATGTCGTAGCAGCTCTTAATTTGTTAAATGGTAAAAGCTATAAACATTTGTACTAAAAGTTATCTTAAACTTTTTGGTGTAGCTGCGAAAGAATACCGAAGACAAGAATGTTTAAACCATTACGAGCCAGCTTATTAATCGGGCGTGGCCGATTTATAGTTTACCCTTTGGTCGTCCTAGACGATAGTCTCCTGCCGGCTAAAAATGACGGGGATAGCCTGGGCCAATCGGTTTCATTTCAGTTTTGACAGTAAATCGTTGCAGGAACACTGGGTCGATTTTTGGGCTAATCTGCAATCTGGTTCTCTTCTTTGCTTCGGCGGGAGGACAGAGAAAAAAGTTTAAGGAGGCTCGATGTAGTTTTTTTAGCCAAAGGGTGGTTGTTTTGAAAATTAAAATTATCTAGGAAGCCAGTATTCGATTTTTGCCAAAATACACCATAATGATCAAATATGACCAAATTTTAATTTTTTACCCGTCACTTTGTCACAAAGTTTACCATAGCAACTATTGACGTTTTCTTTTGTTCTCAAACAAGCTTGATTTTCTCGAAATCTAGATTGACTCTTGGTGTTTATTTTTTGATATGTCAAAGTTTAGTAGATTGACTAACTGTTGACGAAATTTTAGAAAAATCTGTAAGAGCGTTTTCAAGTAAATCAAGAATGAAATTTTCAGAAAAACACCATTTTAATATAAAATAGGCGCTTTAAAATTGTTTCGTATTATTTGAGCACAGTTACTTCCACTGAAATATAAATACTTACACCACAAAAGACCAATAACTAAAAGCGAAAGACTTTTTGCTTTAATTTGTTAAAATATATCGACTGCCGATTGTAGGAAATTATAAGAAAATACCAAAAACTTCATTCCTTATTTATTTTAAAACGCTCTTACAAATTTTCCTAAAATTTTGTGTACAGGTAGTCAATCTACTATACTTGAACATATAAAAAAATGAATACCAAGAGTCAATCTAGATTTCGAGAAAATCAAGCTTGTTTGAGAACAAAAGAAAACGTCAATCGTTGCTATGGTAACCTTTGTGACAAAGTGACGGGTAAAAAATTAAAATTTGGTCACATTTGATCATTATGGTATATTTTGGCAAAAATCGAACGTTGGCTTCCTCGATAATTTTAATTCTCAAAACAACCACCCTTTGGCTAAAAAAAACTACATCGAGCCTCCTTAAGGGGTAAAGTACTAATAATCACCATTGCGAAACTGTAGTTGCTTCGACAAGTTGAAGCTATTTTTGTAAATAAAAGGGGTAACGTCATTCATGTCACGCAATGTTTTTGTGGGAAACTTTGAAACTAGACGCTTTGCTGGTTTTTACAAATAGCAGTGTGATCTGGCGGTACATTTGTTTGAGGCGGACTCCACTTTAAAACTATTTTTTCGACGTTTTTGCTTGTTTACAAGCTAAAATGGTAGAATAGGGGTTATGTGGACAAGATTTGGAACCACATATTTGTAAACTCTCAAGGGACTTTTTTAATTTCTCAAGGGACTGTTTTAATTTCTCAAGGGATTACTTTCCGCTGTGGGTGATCACTTGCGATTTTGTGGAAAAAAACGTGACTTGTCACATTTACAAACGTTATATAACAATTTTAAAAGTGACATCCCAGCTTTCTTATCTCAACGCACGTGTGTCTGAAAGGCGATATATAAAAAGCGTCGCACAAACAATGGATTGCGTAACTAAAACACGAATAAATAATCACTAGCACTTACATCGTTTAAAAATTACAAACGTCAAAAATAAACCATACCAAAAAACTCGCTCTTTTCAAAGATATTATTGAAGTTAAAACAAATGCAAGAGATGGGGGCTTCTTTTAGCTTTTAGAGACCTCGCGTTGAGCCGTTGACAGCAATGTTGCATGAATCGGCTTTACAACATGCGATCGTATCTACGCAGTTCGAGTGGAATTTCAGTCAAAGACAGCAAAATTCTTTCGTATTTCATCTTCAAATATAATTCGAAAGCATTCACTGTATATATGGCTTTTGTTTAATCCTGGGTCTTGATATCCGACCCTCGCAGAGCCTAGACAAAACGCAGCTTGAGTGTATCGATTTGTTTACGCCGCAATTATATGCGCAATGTTTTCTCCGACAGTAGTCGGAAATATCCGTATTTTTTTTCGTGCTTTTTCGTGGAGCAATCGTAACGATACGGCCTTGAACACATTGAACAGCGGTCTACCTATAACAATTCAAATATGGCGTCGCAAAAACAAAGCGTCGAACGCATATTTTGCTGTTTCATTTGCTAATTTCGCTGCCGTCATCGACTGCCTCGAAAGATCCTTGCAATTTTAAAGTATAGAATTGTCAGATCTCGGTGAAATTTGCACTGTTTATTTGTGTAATGTTAAGGAATATGTGTATAAATACCCGGCGCGGACGAGCCATTTTTGACAAAATTATATGGCTGCATTTGCTCCGCGAAGATAGGAAATTGTTAAACTAAACTACAAAGAAACTGTAATGATAAGTTCGAAGAACAATGCACAGGATAAACCTTCGACTTAAACTTCATGCAAAAACGTCGATATCTCGAAGAGACTTTGATTTATATATTTAGCAAGAAGTATGTCGATTTTCATTTCCGCACAGTTGGGCGTCAAAGTCGCCTGTCACAAAGAGTAGCATGTTTGCACAACTTGGTTTGGATATATTTAAATTTGACTAGTGACGTTAGTAAGACACTTCTCAAGACGTCAGCAAAACATTGGCAATGTACAGTATTGGTGTGAACTTCAATGGATTTTTTTACGAGACCAGTAAAGCTATCGAATGAAAAGATGACTTGAAAATGAAAACTTCGAATAATTATAATTAAATACCAATTGAATTTTAGATGAGAAATTCCGGAAGTGACATCTGTGTTCAAAATAGGAATTTTTGTACAACTTAAAGTTCCGAAAAAAGACCACATGTTTTGTAAAAATCACAGACAAACATGATCAGGAAAACAAAACAGGCCAATGGGTTTTATTTACGAAAATACAACTTCCTTAAGAAAGAGTTTGTAAACAAGACAATGGAATCGAACTACATTTCACACGAAATTTGCATACATTTGAACTTGCAAAAAAGAAGTATCTCTGCCGAGACATAATAGCGAGACCTTACATTAACAAGAAGCTTGAGAAGCTTGAGAAGCTTAAAATCGGGCGTTTAATAATTAGCTATCTGTTTTGTCTTGAAAGGCAGGGTACAGTACAGTAAAAATCACTGGAAAAACAGTCACTTAAACCTATTCAGGCCGGGGGGGGGGGGGGGAGGCTTTTGAGGCCCGCGCTGACTTTGGATGCTTATAACTTTTTCAAGATTCAACCAAACGCTGCCAAACTTTGCGCGTTTATCTAAAATTCATCTCGCAATAATTTGGTAGGATTAGTTATTGTGCCAGTAACTTGAAATCACCATGGCAACGTCATTTTGACAGGCTTGTTTTCCCAAATTTGAATTTTTCGTGTTTCTATTTAATAATGAAAATCTGGAATGTTTTCAAGATTGCATTATTACTTAATGACATAATGGTCTCAATTTATAAAAATATATTTCGCACAATACAAATAAACGATTGAACTAGACGTCTAGAAAATATAAATTTGTAACACTTAGCAAAGTGCAGCCTTTTCGCAATACTTAATAAAGGCGGGGTTTTTACCTGAAGACCAATTTTTCCAACGCTTTAGGTGGCTGACGCATTTCAGTATTTTCCAGCCCTTACACTTTAATGGAACAGTATACAACTCCTAATCAGGTAACTACTTTTGTCAAGAAAATGATCACAACTTATTGACCAATGATTAGGTATTTGTTTCATACCATTACTGTAATAGCAACTGGTGAAGAATAGTAGTACTAACCCAAAGTATAAGGGCTGGAAAACACTGAAAACCATTTTAGCCGCGTTTCAAGGAAACCAAAAAAGCTTTACTTATCTCATATATATTTGTTTTGCAGTATTTTGTTAATTTTTGGACGTTTTTGGGGGATGTCTGGGAGGCGATAGTTTTTCTCAAAGGATTAGTAAAATTTAGACAAATAAGAAATATTGGAGATTTAATGTGATTTTACAATTTGAATTTGAAGTTAAAAATTGGTGGACGGACACCAATCAGTCTCCTGACAACCCGGAGTGCTCTTGCGAGGGGGTCAACTGTTTGGAGGTGTTTCCATTCTTTTCTTCAATCCCTTCTTTAAATCTCTTAAAGTTCCATTCAAATTCAGGTAGAACCCCACCTTAAGTTTTGTTCTTGTGAGAAAACAACATAAGTCAAAGGTTGCGTGATATAACCAAGCATGGATTTTAATTCTCCCTCCCTTTCCATCTCCTTAGCCTTTCACCCCCACCTGTCCCTCCCTTTCTACTCTCATTCAATTTAATGTTTGTTTACATTTCCTAACCAATTCAGTATCGTGCTATCTGTGCCAAGCAATCAGATAATAACAGAAATTTGCCTTAATTTTGATCTCCCATACCAAGACCTTAGAGTATAAACCGCTAATAAAACAAAACACACTTGATAATAATTCTCTGAGGTTATACACCTTGCAGTATTAACGTACTAACGAACTTGATAACAAGTTTACTGGCAGTCTTTGAAAATCCTGAATTTCGTCAAAATGAGCCAAGATAAAGTTTTAAAATTTCCTTTTTCAATATGGTTCTTATCTTTTTATTCAATTCTATGAACTGCTTTTATGCAGTACTGTCCACAAAGATTTCAATTTCCTCAAAGTTTCGGGACAAATGAATACAAAATATTTCGTGCAGAATGTAATTTGATTAAGCGAATGTTTTCACGTCTATAAATACTTCAAGCAGTGAAGGAAAAACCGTTTTGTTTTCATCGATGAGAACCACTTTCAAATAGTTTTAAAAAAATAACAATCAGATCAGAATACAATAATTATTAATGTAAGGTCTCGCTATTATGTCTCGGCAGAGATACTTCTTTTTGCAAGTTCAAATGTATGCAAATTGCGTGTGAAATGTAATTCGATTCCATTGTCTTGTTTACAAACTCTTTCTTAAGAAAGTTGTATTTTCGTGAATAAAACCCATTGGCCTGTTTTGTTTTCCTGATCATGTTTGTCTGTGATTTTTACAAAACATGTGGTCTTTTTTTTCGGAACTTTAAGTTGTACAAAAATTCCTATTTTGAACACAGATGTCACTTCCGGAATTTTTTATCTAAAATTCAATTGGTATTTAATTATAATTATTCGAAGTTTTCATTTTCAAGTCATCTTTTCATTCGATAGCTTTACTGATCTCGTAAAAAATTCCATTCAAGTTCACACCAATACTGTACATTGCCAATGTTTTGCTGACGTCTTGAGAAGTGTCTTACTAACGTCACTAGTCAAATCTAAAATATATCCAAACCAAGTTGTGCAAACATTCTACTCTTTGTGACAGGCGACTTTGACGCCCAACTGTGCGGAAATGAAAATCGACATACTTCTCGCTAAATATATAAAAAATAGTTTTAAAGTGGAGTCCGCCTCAAAAAAATGTACCGCCAGATCACACTGCTATTTGTAGAAACCAGCAAAGCGTCTAGTTTCAAAGTTTCCCACAAAAACATTGCGTGACATGAATGACGTTACCCCTTTTATTTACAAAAATAGCTTCAACTTGTCAATGCAACTACAGTTTCACAATGGTGATTATTAGTACTTTATCCCTTAAGCTTTTTCCTCTGTCCTCCCGCCGAAGCAAAGAAGAGAACCAGATTGCAGATTAGCCCAAAAGTCGACCCAGTGTTCCTACAACGATTTACTGTCAAAACTGAAATGAAACCGATTGGCCCAGGCTATCCCCGTCATTTTTAGCCGACAGGAGACTATCGTCTAGGACGACCAAAGGGTAAACTATAAATCGGCCACGCCCGATTAACAAAACATGCCGTTATGACGCCGGAAATCCAGCTCACGCATACTATACCCCGTGACTCACGCAAACCTCCGACTTACGTGCTACTACAGTCATTCCTTTTTAAACATTTTTTTTTTACCACCACCGTACCTTTCTACCCAAAAAACTCATGAAACCGCCCGGTTTTAACCTGTTTTAACCTTTCAAAAATTAGAGCGTTCGAAAGTAAATAAGATCCGTAATCAAAAACAACATACAGCCGTTTACCAGCACTCTTTAAAACTCCTGAAACCCTTCAAAATCAGGCAAAATAAATCTTTGAAATAACCTTTATCAATGTTTCTTATTTTTTATTCAGTTCTATAAAATGCCTTTCATACACTACTGTCAAACAAAAATTTCAATTTCCTCAAAGTTTCAAGACAAAAGAATAACAAATATTTCGTGCACAATGTAATTTGATTAAGCCAATATTATAACGTCTAAAAATACTTCAAGCAATTCAGTGAAAACCCGTTTTTTTTTTCGTATCAACGAAAACCACTTTCGAATAATCAATACATGAAAATAACAATAAGATCAAAAGGAAGAAAGGAACCTTTCTAATTATTTGAAGACTTTCAAAGCCGTGATATTATGCATCCAATCCGCGATAAAATTTAATTACAACAAAATCCAAGTTCTCATTTTGAAGCCATTTTTTTCAGTTGATACCTTTATCCAACTTGTGAAAAATTCCATTCAAGTTCCTATTAATACTGTACATTCCCAATGTTTTGCTCAGGTCTTCAGAAGCGTCTTACTAACCAAATCTAAAATAATTCCAAAACATGCTGTACAAACATTCTACTCTTTGTGACAAACGACTTGACGACCAATTGTTCAGAAATGAAAATCCACACAGTTCTCGCTAAATAAAAAAAAAGTTTTACGGCGGAGTCAGGCTCAAAAAATATACCGCAAGATCACACCCCCATTCATAGTCAGAAACCAGCAAACCATCTAGTTTGCTAAAAAAAACACTGCGTGACATCAATGACGTTACCTTTTTCATTTACAAAAATAACTTTAACTTGTCAAAGTAAGTGCAATTTCACAATGGTGAATATCAGTACAGTATGGGGCCCAGTTCTCGGCCGGGTCCAGTTCTCGGCCACTTTGTGTTTAACGCGTTTTTTCACACTCCAGTTGAATTAAAAGAAAAAGGTATTTCCTTCAAACGATAGACTGATTCATGTGCTTTAAGTATCTTGAGTTTGATCGTTCAATTCGATATAGAAAGCTCACACGTCGAGTTTACGCGGAGGTAAATTCGTATTTTATCCAAAAGCCCCCACCATACGAGCTAATTTTTGGCATGTGAAACGTAGAATAATTCAGCTTTCTGCTTTAGTTAACTTTTCGTTGAACCGTTGTATTTTTTGGTCTTAATTTACTTCGAAATTTTTTCTTGCGACGTTTGCGTATTTGCCAGTTCTCGGCCACCCTGCTCGCTATCACAGCTTAGCGCTTGGTTTTTAATATAATTTCATCTGCTGCTGCCAGAATGAAAGAAATAAATGTTTTAAAAATAAAGTTCAATCTTATCTCTAAGTTTTGAGCTGACTCTTGTCTTGTCTATTATTTCTACAACACCTAAATCTTTCAAGACCTTTTCACTGCAAAATAAACCATCTAAATGCACGGGTCACACAATGCGGTTTTGCCAGAACCTGCACATAGGCAACTAGGCGCGTTAAAATCCTTCTTTTCTAAAGTAAAACAAAGCCTCATAAAAATAATTTGGGATCGATATAACATAAATAGGTTTACAGAGTGATTTTATGACTGTGAAAATTAATTGAGCATTTTTTTTTTACAGATAATTACGCACAAGCTTTTTAGTGGCCGAGAACTGGGCCAAGGTGGCCGAGAACTGGGCCCACAAATGGAGCTTTTATTTTTATTATTGCTCGGGCAAATTAATTTTTGACCGGTCGATAGCTTTACACCAAAAAGCTGAATAATGTAGCTAGCTCTGGGAGAAATTTCAAGTTCCTGCGGTTCTTCTGAGGTAAGAAATACAAGTTTACGTCAAAAGTGGCCGAGAACTGGGCCCCATGCTGTACTCTGTCCTTCCGCCGAAGCAAAAAAACACAACCTGATTACACATTAACCCAAAAGTCGACCAAGTGTGCCTGCAACGATTTCCTGTCAAAACTAAAATGAAAACCGTTGCGGTATGCGTCACCCGTAGCGGTTTTGTAGCAACCCCAAGCTATCCCCGTCTTTTTGGCCAACAGGAGACTATGCTCTAGGACGACCAAAGGGTAAACTATAAATCGGCCACGCCCGATTAATAATTATTGTATTCTTATCTGATTGTTATTTTTTATGCATTAACTATTTGAAAATGGTTCTCATCGATGAAAACAAAACGGTTTTTCATTCACTGCTTGAATTATTTATGGACGTGAAAACATTCGCTTAATCAAATTACATTCTGCACGAAATATTTTGTATCCATTTGTCCCGAAACTTTGAGGAAATTGAAATCTTTGTGGACAGTACTGCATAAAAGCAGTTCATAGAATTGAATAAAAAGATAAGAACCATATTGATAAAGGAAATTTTAAAACTTTATCTTGGCTCATTTTGACGAAATTCAGGATTTTCAAAGACTGCCAGTAAACGGCTGTATCTTGTCTGTCTCTAACGATTTTGCTACGGTTTCGAACGAGCTAATTTTTCAACATGATATCATGGTAGCGGGCAGAAGTCGGTTCGTTGTGAATTTTTCAATACGTTATAAAAGTTACAGGTCAATATACAGACCCTCTGTACAGTAAAAAACGTTTTGGGAACAAACCATTGTGAACTTATTTTCTATGTTGATCAGTAAAAATCCTTAGTACGACATGGGGTTTGTTATCAAGTTCGTTAGTACGTTAATACTGCAAGGTGTATAACCTCAGAGAATTATTATTATCAAGTGTGTTTTGTTTTATTAGCGGTTTATACTCTTGGTATGGGAGATCAAAATTAAGGCAAATGTCTGTTATTATCTGATTGCTTGGCACAGATTAGTACGTTACTGAATTGGTTAGGAAATGTAAACAAACATTAAATTGTATGAGAGTAGAAAGGAAGGGACAGGTGGGGGTGAAAGGCTAAGGAGATGGAAAGTGAGGGAGAATTAAAATCCATGCTTGGTTATATCGCGCAACCTTTGACTTCTGGTATTTTCTCACAAGAACAAAACTTAAGGCGGGGTTCTACCTGAATTTGAATGAAATTTTAAGAGATTTAAAGAAGGGATTGAAGAAAAAAATGGAAACACCACCAAACAGTTGACCCCCTCGCAAGAGCAGTCCAGGTTGTCAGGGGACTGTTTGGTGTCCGTCCACCAATTTTTAACTTCAAATTCTAACTTTAAAGTCACATTTAATCTCCAATATTTCTTATTTGTCTAAATTTTGCAAATCCTTTGAGAAAAACTATCGCCTCCCAGACATCCCTAAGATAAAGATATATGGGATAAGTAAAGCTTTTTTGGATTCCTTGAAACGCGGCTGAAATGGTTTTCAGTGTTTTCCAGCCCTTATACTTTGGGTCAGTACTACTATTCTTCACCAGTTGCTATTACAGTAATGGTATGAAACAAATACTGCCTCGTCCCCAGGCGCCGATTGGCCGGACGTTGATGCGGTAAGGCGGGAAAACAGGGAGCGCGGGGATTGATGGTTAGGGAGCGAGCCGCGGAGCGCCTGGCAGATCTTGCATTCAATATGGCGGACCAAAATGTCATCAACCCTGAAAAGTGTATTAAAAACAGCAAAAGAGCCGTCTATTTAGCATTTTTACAGCACAGAGCGCCTTGGACACATCTTTTATGAAAAATATTCTTATTAAGACGACGGACTTCACCACCATTTTCGCACGCTTTATGTCCCAGCTCAGCTTGAGAAGAGCCAGGAGGAGCATACGAGGCACTCTCTGTGAAGTTAAAAAGCTTTAAATCCTTTACGGCAAAGAGACGTTGAAATGTCTAATGACATTTTCCGAACTCCAAGAGAGACAGGTACTCATTTCCGTTTATCGAAGTTGTCTTGTAAATCCGAGTGTAAATGACAAGAAAATTAGTTATCCTTTCCATAATTGTTTTGTGTAGAATTTTTTTCGTAGAGCCCGAGAGTTAGTTGCCTTTTAGTTATTCCATGGACGCTCATTTAAGCCAGACGCGACAAAGATAATGCAACAACAGTATGAATCCATCGATACAAATAACAATTCATCTGTCTTTGGGATGTCATTTCTACTATCTCTGGTTTACTTCAATAAAATGTTAATTATCTGCTTATCAGTAATCAAGCACAACCTTTGATAGTTGTTTTATTAATTGAAAATAAAAATTACACTAAAAATGTTTGATATCATAACTGTAATTTTTTTAATACAATTTTTTTATTGATTGTCAGTAGGTGACTTTTTTCCCATTAAACCACAATTTATTAAGGATAAATACACACTTTTTTTGTTAAGCATTGTGGCAGTGAGTCTGCCAGTTATGCTGTGAATGCAACTGAGGCAACTAAATTGTTTGGAATGTACCCTATGCCATGCCATGCAGGCTTTTAATTTGGGGGCAGGTGCAGAGAGCATTTCTGATGAATGACACTGTTTTCATGAAGTTTTTAGAATGGTTCATGTGCGGTATATGATTTAAGATCATCTTGAAATCTTGCTTTGTAAAAATGGAAAGATAATTTTTCTCATAAATATTTATGTATTGATATGCAAGGCTAGCATCTTTGGACATCCAAGGCCCACCATCATTCTATTCTAAATAACTCTAGTAACAAACCCCTCTTAATTTTTTATCACTCTCCTGTAATTCTTTACAAATTTAAAATAGTACATGTATTTGTAAAATTCTTTACTTTTTTAGCCACTGAAAAGAAATGTTTACTTTGTGCTTGCAAATTTGGTGTCTAAAGGCCTTTGTTATGCTCCCACTGACTTGATATTAACTAATTGCAAAAGGAGCTGGGGTGAACTGTACATGGAGGGTTGAAGAGGGTAGTAAATCACTTTAGAAAATCAATCAAGTTAATTTTCAGGAGAAGGCTAACTATTATGTCAAGATCATAATCAGATGAAGGGCACCACCAAGGAAATTGTCGTACAAACAGTAATCCTCAGATTATCTCATGCACAACTTATTTAAATTCACAGTAGGTTAAGGCCATGCAGGTAAAACCCTCCTGGCTAGATAACTTTTGCAAATTGAAGGGAAATGTCTGAATGGTTTTGCAAAATCAGTACTACTAAAAATATTTTTAAAAATGTAAAAATGTATCTTTTTCTCTTACAACAGCTGTTGTCATGGGTATAAAGCAGCAGGGTAGGCAAAGCATACATTCAACATTTAAAGTGTTTTAATTGTTTTCCAAGACTGCTAGAGGCAGTGGGCTATTAGCAGACTGGGGAAAAAGTGGCAACTCCAGGTTTGCTGGTTTATTTATTTTAATCAAATTGAATATGGTTAGCCAGGAGTTGCCATGTTCACATGAAATGCATTTAAGAGTCAGTAACAAACCCTTTGATGTAAAATTGCCTGGCATCTCAATTTATTTTCCTACACTATCTCAGCCATAAACTCTTGGGCCGGCAAAAATAATTTAAGTTTTGCTGTCTGTCATAGTCCAGTGTTTTGTTACCCTTAGGAATAAAGTTTTGCCACACATTCTCTAAAAACACCTACTAAAAAACACTCCCTGTGACACTACAACTAGAAAAAACTATATTTTTTTTGTTACAAGTTTGTCAAAGTCTTATCCTGCTTAAATCCTCCAAAAGAGTGACCAAAACCTTATTTCTCCTTACAGTATCAATGCATTATCAAGCAGTACAGTGACGAGAAACACACAAATTAATCAGCGGAGAGTAATTTCGATATTAACACTTGAATCAGTAAAAAGAAATTTTGAGTAGGATCTGCCTCCTCTGGACACTAACACATTAAGTGCTGAAATAACCAGAACTACGTAAAGTTGAAATTTCAATAATTGTACTTTCTGTCAAGAAAGGTAAATTATGAGGTTAACCTAGCTAGAATAAAATATCAGCACACATTATAATTGTTTATGTGTTATGTTCTCATAAGATCTCCTACGTTGGACAACATTAATTTGATAAAACACTTGTTAGCACTTGAACGGCTCTCTCTGGAGCGCTGCTTATAGACTTTATAGCTGAAGTTTAACGGCCAAGAGGTACAAATAAAAGTATACCGAAATGTAAGGAAGCTAATCACTGCTCAGAAACGAAACAAACCAGCTCTGGCATCGATTGAAGCGAAACTTACCCTCAGTTCGAAGCTTATAAAGAAATTTAATTTTCTAACGACGGCAGAGATTCTTTACCCTCCGCCATTGACGATCTTCTCGCAATCAAAGTGGGATTTTTTCTGTTCAATCTTCTGCTCAGATTTCATACCATTTCTCCGGATAAATCGCTGATTTTGAGTTAGATTTCCCGCCAACATTAGATTAAAGCAAGGGGACCCCCGCTTTGCTGAAACCAGCCTTAGTGAACGATGAAAAGAATCGGCTCGATAGAGCAATGAAAACGATCCGAAAGGCCGTCAAAATCCCCATGTTGACAGTACTAACTTCCACGTAGCTCCCAGTGTTGATTTCTTGACCGTTAAACTTGTTAAAAGCGCTAAAACGCCTTTTGACGAGAAACCGAACATTTTTGCCAAGAAACTGAACAGGATCTGTCAGGCGTCCGCTTCCCCGTCCGCATCAGGCCCAGAACGCCAAGCGAACCGTGCACGTCAGTCCCACAACACCAAGCGAACCGTGCACGACCAAGGACGAGGACGCCTGGGGACGAGGCAGAAACAAATACCTAATCATTGGTCAATAAGTTGTGATCATTTTCTTGACAATAGAAGTTACCTGATTAAGAGTTGTATACTGTTCCATTAAAGTGTAAGGGCTGGAAAATACTGAAATACGTTAGCCACCTAAAGCGTTGGAAAAATTGGTCTTCAGGTAAAACCCCCGCCTTTATTAAGTATTGCGAAAAGGCTGCACTTTGCTAAGTGTTACAAATTTATATTTTCTAGACGTCTAGTTCAATCGTTTATTTGTACTGTGCGAAATATATTGTTATAAATTGAGACCATTATGTCATTAAGTAATAATGCAATCTTGAAAACATTCCAGATTTTCATTATTAAATAGAAACACGAAAAATTCAAATTTGGGAAAACAAGCCTGTCAAAATGACGTTGCCATGGTGATTTCAAGTTACTGGCACAATAACTAATCCTACCAAATTATTGCGAGATAAATTTTAGATAAACGCGCAAAGTTTGGCAGCGTTTGGTTGAATCTTGAAAAAGTTATAAGCGTCCAAAGTCAGCGCGGGCCTCAAAAGCCCTCCCCCCCGGCCTGAATAGGTTTAAGTGACTGTTTTTCCAGTGATTTTTACTGTACTATACCCTGCCTTTCAAGTCAAAACAGATAGCTAATTATTAAGCGCCCGATTTTAAGCTTCTCAAGCTTCTTGTTGACTATAAATAAAAAACACCCCAAAATGCTTAGGATATTTTGGAGTCAATGCGTGGATCTGCAGTTTATGTACAAAGAATAGTTTTCCAATTTGCAGCGACATGTAGCAGGGACGAAATTACAGCATTACGCAAAAATGTTGCAGGGACACGTTGCTGCGACCCATCCCCGGGGCTGACGTCGCTAAATCCGATGGCAATTTTATGACCTAAAGTTTTAAATTAAATGCAAAATCATTTTCACATAGATACAACTTTTAAAAACGAAATAAACTGAAAGTAAGAATAACGGTGTATGTGAAGTTAGCACGGAGAGAAAACCTTGGTCTAAAGTACAATTGGCAGTGAAGACGGAAAATCGAGGAAACATTTGTTTTTTTGAAACCGAACTCAGACCCTAGCTGTGACATTCTTTTATTTTATTTTTGAGTTCGACTCGATGGTGCATGTTTTGTTATACACTTGCTGAACGGTGATCGATGTTGTTATGTTGGTTGTGTTTAATTTGTTCATCATGGTTTTTTTTTTTTCAGCGTTATTAACTTGGATATAATAACTTCTAAGTGTTAAGTTTTAAATAAACAAAAGTGACTGCCCATTTAAGATCCATCAGGTATATTTTTCTTCTTTCTAAAAAAACGTAAAAACCTAGAGTTTCCTGGCGTACTAGTTGTTAACATTTGATTAAAATTTACTCATTATATCTCTAAAAAAGACCAGACATGGATATATAAAATGGATCGAACTAGAGGAAAATTATGAAACGAGCTTTGGCCTTTATGGAAAATAAGCTATTGCCATAACTTGATCAGTATTCTTTTTGACGACTTTGAGAACACGTCGCCTGTGTTTATATACTTAGATTAATTGCTTTTACCGATGAGTTTGAATTAGCATCGATATTGGTTTGTTAAAATGGTTTGGTTATAGTCAAATATATCTGTCAATATTGTAGCAACAGTTATCTACTGGTTATTTCTTCTCTAAAAGAATAGCATTTTATTATTGTTTATGTGAACAAAGCACAGCTGGTGGGAAGACTGAATAATAGTTTTTTTTTTTCAAACTCTGTTTCTAGGTACATCGAGCAATGCACGCACTGATTTCTCAGTCTTGTGAATATAACTTGAAAACATTATTAACCAGGGCTGAGAATGTCATACAGAAAATAAAATACGCCTTATTTCGGTAAAACGTAACAACATATACCCTACATTGTTTTTTTTTTTCGTGTTTGGACCTCGGCCTTTGTCCACAAGCTGTCAAAGGCTGATTAATGTGTTTGTTCGCCACATTAACGCACATAAACCTTAAGTGATCTGTTATTCTTCTTTTTGGCACTGTTTTAATTTCTTGAATGTAACTGTCAAAACAGAGCAGCTGTGGAGAAAACGAAATGCTACACTTCTCATTCTAATGCATGTCATTTCAGAGGTCCGGATAAATAAAAACCAGACCTATGTGCTGAAACGGTGCTAATATTCCAGTTTTCGCAAAGATTGATTAAAATTTCGCAGTAAAGCACAGACCTGGGGTTGGGGTGGAGGGGGCACTACAGAAAACAAGCTATAGGCATGCCGTAAAGATTCTTAATCCCTGTACCTAGTTCAGGATGAAATATCGAAAATGGATACCTTTTTTAAAGCCAAAGGCATAGAGAGACAAAACATTACTAATATTTTTACAAAATCCCTTTATTAATCACCTGTTAATTATAATACGTTTGCAATCAACATATGGTTTTTATAGGCCATATCCTTTTCGTTTAACTGGAGTTTACGCATTACAATTGTAGCTGATACAATTTAAAAGACCTCTATGCAAGGCCGTAACCAGACTCATTTTCTGACATAGATGAGGCAAACGTTGTGAGTGTCGAATGCACGAGCCATTAGCGGAGCCTGGAAAGAAACTTTTGAAATCCAGAAGCACGATGTCACTATTTTTTAGCATTTTTCATGAGGTACGTCTTCAGAAAATTCACTCAGGCTCAACTGGGGATTATTTTCCCGCCTGAACGTTTTAATTTGGGTTTTAATCTAGACGAGGCAAGTGCCTTGTCATGCCTCTTGCAAGTTACGGCCCTGCTATGTAAGGATCACACCGCGGGACAATAGTCACTAGACCGGGATTAAAGCGCCGAAAGAGAAAAAAAACTGCCCAGGGCTTTTTCCTTGGTAATGTGGAAGGGGCGGGAGAAGGGAGAAAAGAAAAAGCAAAGATAAGGAACTGGAAACGAGGTTTTATGCCTCTATATCTATCAATTCAATCCACGTCACTGAATGCTGTGCTGTCAAACATACACGATTGGAAAATAAACCTTCTCAATATTAACAATTAACGGCAATCCCGAAACGTTAATCTTTGTTATGCAAAACTCTTAACTTCTACGATTCTTCAGTTGTTTTTATTTTTGCAATCATGAAAATGTTTAGAGTTTGTAACTCCTTTTATTTTAAACAACGCATGTCTAGAATCTTGGTTTTAGGCCATCGTAACTTGATTAAAAATATAACACAAACAGCGGTGATAAACATTATGAAAAATCGCATTTTTATAAACTTGACGTTTCGTATGCTAAGCTACATACATTTTCAAAAGTATGACCGTTAAAATTTTTGGCAACTATTTATATATTGTATGAAAGGGGTCTGGAACCGAGACTGTGACAATTGATCTACAGCAGTAACTTAATATTTACATTTTGGTTAATAAAATAACACCCTCTCACTGCCGACATTGGCATTTAAAGAAGGTTGTAGTTCATTAATGTATTAAAGATCTCAGGAAGCTCTTGCTGCAAAATGGTTACCCTCAAGGCATTATCACGTACAACGTTAACGATGTTTTGAACAGACACAAAAACAAGCCAGACACCCCTGTTGCGACAGTTCCTAAAAAAAGATGTCATAATCCTGTTACCCTACTTAGGTCTTCCGAGCATCCAAATCACTAAACGCCTTAAATCCTGTGTATCCAACTTCTACTCTTTCGTCAACCTCAAGATCATTTTTCAGAACACACGCCGCATCAAATCCTTCTTTCCGTACAAAGACCGCCTCAACCGTTCTCAACGATCTAAGGTCATCTACAAAGCTAGCTGCTGGGACTGTGACGATGTTTACATTGGGAAAACAAAACGACGATTGCATGACAGAAAAACTGAACACTTTAAGGCCCTCACTAAATGCGACCATCAATCAGCTATTACTGATCACATAAAAACCACAGGCCATAACATCAAATGGGATCATTTTGAAATCCTCGCGTCAGGCAAAACTGACCTCCACTGCAAGATTAAAGAGACCTTATACATTAATGGACTACAACCTTCTTTAAATGCCAATGTCGGCAGTGAGAGGTTGTTACTTTATTAACCAAAATGTAAATATTAAGTTACTGCTGTAGATCAATTGTCACAGTCTCGGTTCCAAACCCCTTTCATACAATATATAAATAGTTGCCAAAAATTTTAACGGTCATACTTTTGAAAATGTATGTAGCTTAGCATACGAAACGTCAAGTTTATAAAAATGCGATTTTTCATAATGTTTATCACCGCTGTTTGTGTTATATTTTTAACGCATGTCTAGTTTACAAAAATGATTTCTTTGCAATTTGTTGATTTCAAAGTCATGTAAATCCAAATAATTTTTATCACGTCGTCCCAAAAAAAGCAACAGAAGGCCTCATTTAAGAACTTCCTTTTGTAAGATTCTCTCAGTTTGTAAAACAACAACTGTAGCTTTACTTTGGGGAAAAGGTTGAAGGTTCCTTTGCACGTTTGAGTTTTCGCTTGGGACAAAAACTGAGTGTTAGTTGGCTTGGTGGTCACTTAAATCTCGTACCTCTTTGCTTTGCTATTGTAAAATAGTATTGATCTGAGCATTTTGTTTGTGTTTAATTCTTCCTGGCTATGGCTAGTTCTCTAATTAAATCATTTGTTCTGACAGTTCTTTGCGTTACATCGTATACAAAATATTGCATCGCTTTCTGGAGTCAGTTGCAACAGAAAAGAAAGAAAGAAAAGGAAGAAAACAAACAAACAAATAAAGAAAGAAACCGTTCCTTCTAGTTGTCAATCTTCCTGCTTTTTATTAACAACAGCTGCAAATGTGAAACAATTACAAAGCACACCAAGTAAGCATACAAACCACTCGTTATATAATTAAGCAACTAATCATTGTCCTATAAGCGTTTATGCAGGAATTGACGTTTCCTCTCGAGATCTAAGCCTGAGGTTTAGGAACTTCTTCAACAAAGATCCGGGACACTGATTGGTACCCTGTGTAAGCGTCAGCCTTTGCACCATGCTCACAGTCACCAACCCAGAATTCCACGCGCACCATGCCTTTGTGGATGTTGTTACAGTGCCCCTCAATATGGCGGACACGATGAAGATCTTTATGACCACGTCCTTTCCACATGTACACAATACCGTCAATTGGCAGGGGAGTTGCACATTCAGCACCGTTGAAAGTAAAATATAAGCGTTTGCAGCAACTGTCAAAGTTGTAGATTCTCAGGGCACCAGTCCAGTAAACATGGAGGGCTGTGTCAGAGAAGTTCTTGGTGAACACACAGTCCTGTGAAAAATTTATCATGATGATACAAGATAATTCAAAAAAATCAGTTTACTAGAATCTGAAATAGTTAGAAGGAGGGTTTTGTTGTTTGGGTTTGAAAAGTTCATTTTCAGTTCTGTCCGAGCTTTGTGAAAGTTTTCTCACCTCATATCAATCTTTTTCCTTAAATTTATATAGCACATTCAAAGAGTTTTTTTTGTATAAACATATAAACCTTGAAAAGTTTACCTTGATTAGGGCTTTCCACAAGTTGCTCGGCAACTTTTTAGCAACTTTTCAGGATTCGAGCAACTTTTTCCCCTTCGAGCAACTTTTTTCCTCTCGAGCAACTTGTTGCATTTTGGGCAATTTCCAGACCGAAGATCTCCGAAGGTTATCCGAGTGTTGTTCTAAGGCAATACCAACGTTTCCGAAGATTTACGAAGTTTGCCGAGGAATTCCGAGGAACATCTGAAGACGTTTCAACTTTCTGCTCTTTCTGCATTAAAACATTACAAAACTCGTCAGCAAACATGACATCATCGATATCTTCATGATTTTTCTCAGTTAAAGAAATCCTTGTTATTTAACAAATTTTCCCCTTAATATGTTATTAAGTTACTTCTTTTGCGGAAAAATTGCATAAAACTGCTTAGAAATCTAACCCTCACAGCGAAATTAGCATATATTTAGAGAAATTATTTTGATTAGAAGCAGCGTTTTGGATTTTTTGGAGCAACTTTCGAGCAACTTTTATTATCAGAAGCAACTTTTTTGGATTTTTGGAGCAACTTTTAAGCAACTTTTTGAGAAATTACGGGCAACTTTTTGGGAAATCTCGAGCAACTTGTGGAAAGCCCTAACCTTGATCAGACCGTTGTCTTTGTCGTCATTCAAGTTTTTCCAGACGCACTCTTTCCAGTTCTTATATGACATCGCACCAGGAGTCCCAGGGATTCCAGGAGTACCCTGGACACCAGGTTCTCCTTCAGCACCATCCTTTCCATTGTTACCATGAGTTCCTTTGGGACCTGGAGGTCCCTGGGGTCCAGTCTTCCGCGGGCTACCTTGGTCACCTTTGGCTCCTTCACGGCCATCACGGCCATCACGACCTGGTACCCCAGGAGACCCAGACTTGCCGGGCGTACCCGCAGGACCTGGTACTCCAGGGAACCCAGGCCTGCCGTGCATACCAGGGATACCACCATAACAGAAAGAAGGAGGTGGCTAGGTTGGAATGAGAAAAGAGTCATAAGTTATTAAGGTGGCTCGATACAGTTTTTTATGGGCCATACCTACAATTTGCAATTGGCCTTTAAACGATCTTCCCTGACTCGGATCGATATGAAAATTACACCATATATTGGTTTTAGATTGATTTTTTTTTTAAGATATATTTTAAGGTAATCGATATTTCCATGGCAACGATAAACAGAAAATCGCCAAATCAATAAAACCTGATTTTTGCGTGAATCAGATTTGCCGCTTAAAAACTAATACCAGCATCTTAAACTATGATGTACTGCAAATAAAATAATCAAGAATTAAAAGATTCTGTATGTTTGATTTCGAATAAATCGCAAAAATGTTTCAAATCGTAGTTTTTGCATAGCGATAATAAATGAGCCGAGACACAAACACTGCGTAGACGAAGTAATCTCAAAAAACGGCAAAATGTGTATTAAACGTATCTTTCGACGTCGTTAAAGTTTTGTTGAGTTTCCACAGCGCAATGCCGAGAATTTGTTTTTTTCTTGCGACCACTCGTATTGTAATTTTTAAGTAAGTTTATAGTTTTAAGCGGTTTTTGAAAAATCTATAAAACGGCTCGATAGATTTTCTTTAGACTTTCAGCACGCGTACTTGATTATGTAAACTATTTAGTCGCAAAGTTTAGTTATCATTGATTCACTGGAACGTTTTCAAATTAAACGATAAAGGAGGCCTTCGAATGGACGAAAAACTTGCGTTACAATTCACGGTTTATAAAATCATGCTAAAATATTCAAATTAATGTGCACTACATTCTGTGCTTTGTTACCCGTGGTGAAGCTTTTTGTATTTCTCACAAAGGAATGTAGTGCACATTAATTTGAATATTTTAACACGATTTTATAAGCCGTGAATTGTAACGCAAGTGTTTCGTCCATTCGAAGGCCTCCTTTATCGTTTAATTTGAAAACGTTCCAGTGAATCAATGATAATAAAACTTTGCGACTAAATAGTTTACATAATCAAGTACGCGTGCTGAAAGTCTAAAGAAAATCTATCGAGCCGTTTTATAGATTTTCAAAAAACGCTTAAAACCGAAAATTACTTAAAAATTACAATACGAGTGGTCGCAAGAAAAAAACAAATTCTTTGCATTGCGCTGTGGAAACTCAACAAAACTTTCACGACGTCGAAAGATAAGTTTAATACACATTTTGGCGTTTTTTGAGATTACTTCGTCTAGGTAGTATTTGTGTCTCGGCTCATTTATTATCGCTGTGCAAAAACTACGATTTGAAACATTTTTGCGATTTATTCGAAATCAAACATACAGAATCTTTTAATTCTTGAATATTTTATTTGCAGTACATCATAGTTTAAGATGCTGATATTAGTTTTTTAGCGGTAAATCTGATTCACGCAAAAATCAGGATTTACTCATTTGGCGATTTTCTGTTTACCGTTGCCATGGAAATATCGATTACCTTAAAAAGTATATTAAATCAAATTTCAATCTAAAACCAATATATGGTATAATTTTCATATCGATCCGAGTCAGGGAAGATCGTTTAAAGGCCAATTGCAAAGTGTAGGTATGGCCCAGAAAAAACTATATCGAGCCACCTTAATGAGAAAGTCAGTAAAGACAAATCTCTTGGCAACGTCAGGTGAAGATACGAGTTTTGCATGTTTGCTGATTAGATTTAATGCATATTTTATCCATTACTTTTCCACGCCAAAATCGAAGGCTGTCGATTTTTTCATGCCTTCTTTTAAGATGCCTATGTAGCTGTGTTTTTTAATTTTTAATTCTTTTGGATTCAAGAAGAATATTTCATAACTATAAACATTAAAGTGCTGCACACTATTCTGCACATAACAATTATTAGTTCAGGTTAAGTAGTTAGGCAACTTGACGAGCAAACCGCATGGTTACCAACAGTGCTTGCTAGTTCAATCTTCCTCCTAGCCGCTTGATGGTCTAAAATTAAAGCTGTAAGGTGCGTTAGACGCAAGTTCGTTTGACTATTTTACGAAATTCATTCCAGGATGTAACACAAACAGCATACCATATTGGACAATGGTTGTTTTGTGGTTTTGTTGCCCTCCGCAGCACAATAGATGGCAAAGCATGACATCATCACATACAACATGGAAACCACAGAGACTTTACTCATAAGAAGGGCCATTTCTTCTTTACGATTTTCTGTGGAGAAAGGTAGAAATATTAAAAATCAAATCTACCGCGCTGATTGTTAAATGAAGTCATTTACTTTATTGTTATCATTAGAAATTAAAGACATCTGCAATAATGACAAGAGGCAATCCTATAACAAAAACCATTTCTATTTCAAAATCTACGACAACAGTTTTGGCATTTTACAGACAGAAAATCTTGATTGCTTAATATTCAATATTCAATATTTGTCAAGAAGTCACGAGCGCAGTTATGGTGCTCAATAAAAAAATATTTGATATTTTTTTTTTCTTTTCGATATTTTTTGCCAATCTTGCCTCGTCGCTGTATAACCTCGAGTAGAACGACACGCGATAAAACAAGTTTGTGAATACTAATTTAACAGCTATATTTAGATTAATTTTTTTCTTACAGGGAATGTAATTGGCCAGAACAGCTTTTTTTGTTACCCATTTGTCCAATGAAACGTAGTCTTATATTCGTAAGTAACCTAATGCTGACGTGTTGCATAACTTTATGACCTTGACGACCCTTCGACTGAATAATTTTCTTCTCTTATTTGGGATATCATGATCATACCAATTTATTTTTTAACGCAAAACAAAACCAAAAAACTGGACCGAATAATATTTTCTGCTCAATTTTCCTAACGCAACTTACAGTGAAGAGATTATCCATGTTTAACTGAAGTTTTGAAAACAGGTCATTCCAATTGCTTGAGAAATAGGAAAGAGAAACTTTATGAATATGCTATCGATATTTTCAACTCACCATGAAATTTAAATGTTGCGAAACATTTTGGAACTACTTTATAAGTCATGAACACTCAAAAGAACCTTTATTATAACAACACCAGACAATTTTATAAGTTACAAAAAATGTTTTTGAATTGAAAATGTCTATGTCCGTTTTCTTATTTGTAAGATCAAAATTAGAATTCTTCATCAATTTGGTTATGGGCGACTCGTTTTTCCTTTACAAAGACTGAAGTAAACCTACCATTGACACAGTTGCCAACAATTAGTGGCATGTGGACAGTTTAGCTTATTGCTTTATAAAATTATTCCATCACATTTGTTCTCTGTTTATGATTCTACATTAACCACGATTAATTTAGCACGTGAAATACAAGAAAGATGGAATTTTACTGGAATTTACTGAGTCTAATGACCTGTTTATATCAGGAGAAAATAACTGGATCGCACGATTTTTCACGAGTTGATCCTTCGGCAAACAGCATTTCATCTGTGACCAGCATTCTAGTTTAAAAACCTAATGCTGCCAAACATTTATTTTTAGTTACCAGAAATGCGCTCTAGCGAAACAATATATATGAAAGTACATCTAAGACAGTCACTAACCTCTCTTGTAAAGTTGCGTCTCTGGAAATCTGCAGACAATAATCTTTATACTGGAGAGAAAGGAGCCAGAGATGTAATAAATAATATTAAACCAAGTAAAGAAGCAGGGAAAATCAAATTTGTGGCTTACACCGTCAACCGAGTAGCTCTTCTTTTGTCCTTCTTTAGAACTGGACTAAAATGAATCTCGATAAAACAAGTTTGAGAAATGAAAACAACTTTGTTTAGATTCAAAGTTGCATTCTTACGAGGAATTTCATTGGCTGGACAATGTTTTGTTAGCATTTTGTCCAATGAAATGAAGTCTTATAATAGTAAGTTGCCTAATGCTGACGTGTTGCATAAGTTGATGACTTTCACAAACCTTTGACTGAATAATTTTCTTCTTTTATTTGAGATACTATACCAATTTTTTTAACGCAAAACAAAACCAAAAAACCGGACCGATTATTTTCTGCTCAATTTTCCTAACGCAACTTACAGTCAAGAGACTAATAATGTTTAAATGAAATTGTGCGGGATTTAACTGAGTCTAATGACTTAATATCAGGCTGAGAAAATGTGAGACAAAACTACGTATCTTTTTGAAACAAAGTTGCGCATTTGGATCGCACGACTATTCACAAGTCGATGTTTGGGTAAATATAACTTCATCTGTGATCAAGATTCTATTTTTTTAAAAACCTAATGGTGCTAAACATCTAAATTTAGTTTCCAAAAATGCACTCTAGCAACACAGTATATATAAAGGCACATTTAAAGCAGTCACTAACCTCTCTTGTAAACTTACGTGTCTGGAAATCTGCAGACAATAATCTTTGTACTGGAGAGGAAGGAGAAAGAAATGTTAGATTTAACATTAATCAAGTAAAGAAGCAGAGAAAATCAAAGTTGTGGCTTACACGGTCAACCGAGTACCTCTTCTCTTGTCCTTGTTTAGAACTGGAGTAGAATGAATCTCGATAAAACAAGTTTGAGAAATAAAAACAACTTTGTTTAGATTCTTACGAGGAATTTCATTGGCTGGAACAATGTTTTTGTTAGCATTTTGTCCAATGAAATGACGTCTTCCATTTGTTAGTCCCGCTCTGAATCTGTAAACGACAACTGGGAAAGAAAACAAAGAACTGTATGTTACATTCTACTCTTAATAAATAAAAAAATTGATAAAGAAGCAGACTGAGGCGAAAAAAAAAAAAAAATTAGCAGAAACTTACGCCGTCAGCTGCCGAGTTACTTTTTGTGTTGATGCTATTAATTTTAGCCATCAAGTCGGCAAATGAAGTGATTCTGGACAAAACAAGTTTGTGAATTAATTTCGCAACTATATTTCGAGGGACGTGTTCTGTAAAGTATCACACAGACATTGTTATTCGCCAGAAATCACTTCTACCATTCGCATGGTTATGAAATACTTTTCACATATGAAGCAAGTTTGACAAATAATTATAACCTTTAACATAAATACCTCCAGTAACAGCAAGGAATTTGTGTTTACCTCTTAATTTTCAGCATTCTGTCTCAGAGCTTGCCGAAGTAATGACGTTCCCTCGTGCTTTATTGAAGTTCACACCGTTGGACTTGCTGTATCGATCGTCATTTGCTGAAAAAAAAATTAATAGCCAGATTAAAGACATTACTGTAGCTTAAGTTGAAATCTGTTTACGTGGCGGTCAGACGGTCTTCGTGCAAATCAAACCTCCCAAAGCGGGTAGCGAAAAGAGTAAAAATATTTAAGCTATTCAATGTACTCATTAGACGGTTCTTTTCGCTGACTTTTGTCGAACGAAAAGTGCCGGTTACTTGAACGCTCCAATGAGTACTTGTTCCAAGCCGTCGAGTGCTCCAATGTAAATATTTGCCATTTATATTTTTATAAGTGAATTGCTTGATGGTGAATATTTGAGTTCCGGGTGATTGCGTTTGTTTGAAAGGACTTCTATTTGCAAATAGACTGTGATTTATTATAATAAATACTTCGGGCTATAACCACTTGCTATAATTAACACTTCCTGTTTCTGGCAAGGTAGTGTTACGAATCATCGTAGTGTTCGAGATAAACCGCCCATATAGTACGGCATAGTGGAAGTATAACTTTGTGGGATTTTTATTTGATGGATAAGAAACGATAGCCAGAGGGGATCATAATTAAATGATCACGATCTCACTCTCTCGTCAAGCTGTATAGCTAAACAAACAGGAAAAGATTACCTTAAAAGATTAAAAGATTATTAATAATAATAATTACCATACAAGCAGACGTTTGCGTGACACGCGTGACTCTCAGTCTCGCGCGCGCGTTCATTGAAGAATCGTGAGCGCTTCGACCTCGATTTCCCCCTGCGAGCAAAGTTCGACACCAGAACTGAGAATTTTCATTTAAGATTGACTATTGACCTTTTGTTACTTTCAACTATATAGTGTTTTTGGGAATTAAAAGTCAGTAGTCTCCTTGGAATCAGAGATGGGAAATTTACAAAGTATGTTTCCGTTACTAACTGAATTTGAAGTTTTCCATGATCACAGTTGCTCGCGCTCTATCGACAAAGAGATATGAGATATGAACTGCTTAGGCAGTGGGGGTGGGGGTAGGGGTGGCTGAAAATGCAACTGCATGTTTCCCAACGTATCTAAACTCTTTTAAAAAATATTCAGTAAATCTAATATTTTTTTCGACTTTTTAAGTTCACAGACCGAATATTACAGATTAAAAGAAAGACAGCTGAAATCGGTCTTCCTTATTTCCCAGTATTTAACGTTTCAACTTTAAGCAAATTGAGTGAGAAAAAAGAATTTCCGCGATATGGTGTGGCACGCATTTTAAAGAGACTGTGTCACGGATTTTAGGCATGGAAAATGACCGAAAATTCAGTGAAATATAAAAAATAACCTCTTAAAACAGTGAAGGGACATTTCAATAACACAGCAAAAACAAAAGAAGGTACGGATGGCAAAAAATGAAGAAGATTGAAACGGATTGCGATATGGATTTTTGAAATCTTGTTGGGCTGAACAGTTTTCAAAGTTAGTGTCGTTTGCTTATAAATTTAAATTATAACGCCCGGAGACACATTTGGTTGCAATAAAGTTATGGTTTTGTCATTTAGATCCATAGAAGTAATTTCTTTGCAAAAATTTTACAGCAAGTATTTGGCAAAGCTTAATAAAATAATCTTAACTCAGCCGTGACACAGTCCCTTTAAGCATTTCTAAATTAAAATGAGTGTAGTAAATTCACAGAGCTGCCTGCTGCCCCGAATGCCTCGAGTTGGAGGGTGGCGATTTCACAGACGAAGAAGAAGAAGTTCAGTGACGAAGAAGTTCAGTGACGTTATTATTTTCTGTACTGAAATTCCTCCTTTTCGAAAATCGTACTTTTTTAAACTGAAGTCTTTGCTGTAGGGTATATGGGTGAATTCCAAAAATTAATGAAGATAATAGGTTTGCAAATGTAGAAAAATTTGCCGTAAAATCCGCTTAATGCTTGTGTTGTCTGTGTTGTTTTAAAAGAATGAGAAAATCTTTCCATTTATTAAATGCTTTTGATTTGATTCCTTCAGATTAAATTTCGCGCAACAAACCTTTTTACAAGGTCAAGTAGTACCAGTTAATGATACTACGTTTGTTTTTAATTATCGTGCTCACGAAAACGTATTGAGTTTGTTCTAATTATCTTCGGACAGATTAGGAAATTTCGCATTTTGGTTGATTTTATAATGATCATTTGACTACCCGGCATAGCTAGTACTTTGAAGACTGACGTAATGGCCAAGAAAAAAAAATTGTAAACAATTCAGATGTCAAGAGGCAAAATCAGACCTTCAAGAAAGAAATATTGGAAAAGAAATTTACAACTCAGGCGAAATTGAGGAAGTACAGTTGGCCGGGCGTTCAGAGATATGTGTGTTCAAGAAAATTATGAGTGGGTCAAAATCAAAATTTTTATTTTGTCGTCAAAAAGAAGGCAAAAAAAAAAACAACAACAACAAAAATCCAAAAAACAAGTGACTACAGAGTAAAACTGAGGGCTGCTTTTTGTTACACGGGGTTTAAGCTGAAGCTCGGATGTCTCTAAGGTAACAGTTTCTTTTGAAACTAATAACTTTGTCTTCAGTACTGGCGTTTAACGCTTTGTCCTCATAAATTTACGTGATTTGTGGAATCTTGTATTATCGCTATTTTTTTACCCTTTTTCTTTTTTAGCTTTTTCTATTTAGCTATACTTTGTAGCTTTCATTTTAACCATGTAGACTTTCTTTTTGGCTCCTTTCAACCTTAACGAATTTTCGAATTTTTTCTTTTGAAGTCTTCTGTGACACTGTGGAAATCACTTGCGACCTCATTGCGTCTTTACAAATCTTGTAACTTTCGAATTTTTTTCGTAATTTTTGCAATGTCACAAAAAGAGTTCTGCAACTGAATAGCATTAAAGAACAGACACGTTTCCATTAATCTTCCCGCCTTTTATTTAAAACAGCAAACTAGAAACGATTACAAAGCACACCCAGTAATCAGACAAACCGCTTGTTAAATAATTTAGCGAATTGATCACAGTCCCATTATAAGCGTTTATTGCAGGAATAGATGTTTTGTCTCCGGATCTAAGCCTGAGGTTTAGGAACTTCTTCAACATAGATCCGGGACACTGAGTTCCAGCCTGTGTTGCCGTCAGCGTTTCCATAACTGGGACAATTACCGATCCAGAATCCCACGCGCACCTTGCCTTTCTTGATGTTGTTACAGTGACCCTCAATATGGCGGACACGGTGAGGATCTTGAGATTTTGCACCCCCCAAGTACACAACACCGTCAATTGGCAGGGGAGCTGCACATTCAGCACCATTGAAAGTAAAATACCAGCGTTTGCAGCACCCGGTACAGCCTTGGACTCTAAGGACACCAGTCCAGTAAACATGGAGGGATGTGTCAGAGAAGTTCTTGGTGAACACACAGTCCTGTGCAAAAATATTGATTGATTGATTTAGTAGTAGTTTTTGTTTTTGTTCATGTTTATAATTACCGTGTTATTTCCATGCAGTTTTGAAGTTGCTTCTAGACATGATAATGCTGTTATAAGACTTATATGGTATAGCATAAAAATTTATGTTCCATAAAATTTTACCTTGATCAGACCGTTGTCTTTGCCATCGCTTTTTTTCCACACACACTCTTTCCAGTTTTTATAAGACATAGCACCAGGAGTCCCAGGGATTCCACTCGTTCCACTCTCTCCACGATGCCCCTTTTGGCCGGGAGGACCCTGAACTCCAGGTTCTCCTTTTGCACCATCCGTCGCGTTAACACCAGGACTTCCTTTGGGACCCGGAGGTCCCTGGGGTCCAGTCCTCCCTCGGCTACCTCTGTCACCTTTGGTTCCTTCACGGCCATCGCGGCCATCACGGCCTGGTGCCCCAGGAGACCCAGGTTTGCCGTGCATACCAGGGATACCACCATAACAGCTGGTTTGCTGCTTGGAATAAGAAAGAATTGTGAGATCCATTGGCCTAGACAACTGATTTTTTCATGAACGTATTTGCAAATGCTGTGTTATTTTTATACCTGCTTTATACTTTGGCGCCTGATATATATTTCCTTAGAGTGTTTTGTATATTTTTTTATCAGCTGACAATTTTAATGAGAAGTTCAACAAAGAAATTCCTTTATACACCTTTGTTACAAAGAAGTTTTCTTTGGGCGAAATGAATTCACTCAGGTAAATAGTTATCATGGAAGACCGGAATTTTTTGTGTGATTCAATTCTTTTTAGACACAACAACGTTCTTTTATCCATCCCTTTTCGTGGCGTTACTGCTGTTAAAAACAACTTGTTTTTGTTCCCAATGTTTCTACAGAAAGTATATATCTCGATGATTTCGCATGTTCTTATAGCTCAATTCGTTCGTTTCGTATTAACTCCTTCCACAACATTTCTTTAATAAAAATATTACTTATGGGGAAGGGGGGCGGGGGAGGTGGGGGGAGGGGAAGGAGGTGGTGATTCGTCACCGCCCCTTGCACAGAGAGTTATTGTTTTTACTCTTGTCAGAAATTATCGTTTGCAATAATTGTCACTTACCATTTTGTAGGATGGTTGATTGGTTTTGTTATTTGCTGTAGCGCAGTAAACCAACAATGACATCACAAACAGAGACAACAAGGAGATCACAGAGACTTTATGCGAAATGAAAGCCATTTCTTCTTTACGATCTGCTGCAGGAAAAGTTAGCAGAGACAATATAACTACAAATGTCGCAATTTTTTGACATATCGATATCATGGAGTAAGTCCATAATGCCAATTTGGCTTATAAAAGCATTAAAATTCCGTGTTTTGATTAAATGTTCAAATGTAAGATTTCGATTAAACTTGTACATTGAGGCAAAGCCTAAAAGGAGGACTTTTGAAATCTCACGGGAAGCTGATTTTTAAACTAAGCCGATAAAAATGGGAATATACAAAAGTATATCAATTCAAACTTTCTCTCTAGCAGGATCAATTTTTTTTTTCAGTACTGGCTTGTTTGATATGAACTAATATTGGGTACAAATTTTTTTTTTTTCAAAGAACGAGCGAAAGTTTTTCTGCATGATTCTAATTTTCTTAATTTTTGGCAGATCTTCACACTCGTAGAAGAACCCAATGTTACTCATTATTAAAGAAATTAATAAAACTGTTCAAAACATAGGGCATTTTTTACAGTCTTATGATTTCTGCTTAAATCTGGAATGAAATCGATCTTTTTTTCTAGGTAGTGAAAATGTTGCTATAAAATTGATACGCGAAACTTTCGATGTGAAAAGGTTGAATTTTGTAGCCTGAACAGGCGTCTGAATTCAATTTTTCACTGGCGATAGATATTGGGAAAACCGTTTAGTAAGTACGAGCAGAAAATACAGAGAAAATGGTCATACCTCAAAGCTCGAAGGGTCGCTTTTCTGTTCCAAGTACCTGTTGAACAACTCACTGTAAAGGAATGATAAGTAAGCTACGTGTACAATTGAGTTTTCAGCCTTTGTGTTGACTTTGGTTCGTGTTCGGACCAGTTTGTTGTTGACCATAAGTCGAGCTGTTTCAATAGTACATTACATCACTGATAACGTTATGGCAGTTAATTGCTTTGTCTTTATACAATAAAAATGACGATTTTTAGTTCCTGTTACGTTGTACTGAACAAAAATAAAGTTATTTTTAGAGCTAAAAGTACGTGTTGCTTTACACACAAGACCGCGCAGAGTTTGTCAAAAAAAAAAAAAAAATATAGGTTGATATAACTTCACACCATCAATTCCGGGATTGAATTTAAAAGAGCAGTTATATTTGTGCATTTTTGAGGGATCCGAAAAGAAAACTCTTGGTTTGCAGTGACTTGTTTGTCGAAGAGAAAATAAAGGAAAAATGTATCACATTCAGATCTTCTCTTAGTTTGGTGAATTGTCAAAGTTTAAGACGACCGCCACTGGATTAAAAAAGGATTTCAAAAAAGATGAAATTATTAATTGGAAGCCATTAAAAGTATATTTCCTTTTACTAATATCAAATCTTTTTCATAAAGAGGTTCATCGGGCTTTGCTGTTGATGTTCATTTTACGGGTTTGTTTGGTTTCTGGATTGTCTTTATTATCAAACATGTCATTTATCCTACTTTTTTTTTATTCAACCGACGATATTTACTTTTTTGCAATAATTTTGTGAAAACGTTTCTTTTCGCGAAAAAGCTGAAATTCTTTTATAGTAAAGACTCAATTGTGAATCATTAATGTATCACATTTGATAAATGATTCGATTGATTGATTTTTCAGCTCGTTAAGTGTAGTGAACGTAGTAATCGTGCGGTAAATTGAAAGAAGTAAAATATTTAAGAAATAAATCAAACCATAGTTACATAAAAGTAGTGCATCCTTATCTATCCTGCGCTCGACGTGGAGACTACAAAAGGTTGCGTAGGAGTTGAAGTCGGTTTTTAGAAAAACGCATCATATAAATCGTACCTCGTTGGAAATATTTATGTTACTTCCATGAGTTTTAATTACAATTCAATACCCAATGTGAAATAAAGAAACTAGATAAAATACAAAATATAAATATAATATATCGCCAATTGTGCCCAAAGGGTGGCCAGCAAGAGGCTAACCCATACAAGGCAGAGAAATAAAAGTATCAACAAAAAACTTAATTACTCATTCCTCGAAGATATCTGTCTCTTACAAAACAGGAAATACTTGAGGCTTGACGAACTAATTGGGTGGTGTGGTAACACATTGCACATTTCAACAATCCTACCGTGAAATAAGCTAAACCTGAAAGTAAAGGAACGCTATACATTCTCTTATTTTCCTGTTTTAATGTCTTTTTCATATGATGGCTGTAGCTGTTTGATTATGTTGTACACACCAATTTTCTCTCAGGGTTTTTTCCCTTGCCAGAAAAACCGAATATTTAGCACCGACCAGAATATTCACTCTTGAATTAATCTTCATATAATGTATCGAACGATTGCAGTTCGCTTTTAACTGTATCTTTCAATTTTTCATTTCTATATTGTGACCGCGGTCAATTTCCACAGTCAAGTAGTTTACTGAATATATTCATTAAGTTTTTTCTTCTTAACTCTTTTTGTAGTTTTTTTTCGGCGTACTATTCCTCTCTTCCTCTGGATTTCACTTTCTGACTACCCATATTTGCAATAAAATCCACTGGAAAGCAGATATCTCGCCGACATCTTTAGAAATACGCGACTGTATTAATGTGGTCGTTTATCACAAATATCATTTGCATTTATTGCGACGTTTTTAGCATCTACAGAAAATTCTAAGAAAAGGCAGTGTAGCCTGGTAAGAGACGGTTTCAGAACAACGCGGTATAAAAATTGTTTCTCATGAGCAGTGCAGTTTTATTCATTTGAGTTGAACATCGTTAAACTATATTCTCTTATTTTAAAGTTTTAATTGCCTGGTTTTTATATGCTCGCTGAAATGTTTGATCCCCTAAGTGCATTAAATCGCTCTCAGGGGGTGTTATCATTCTGTTGAAATCATCTGGAAGCAAAGGATGAGAAAAAGCTAGCGAGAAAATTTGCAGGAGTCGGTTTCCGAGGAACGCGGCAAAGGAAATGCACCTCGGTGCAAAAATATTCATTTCAACCAAGCGTCGTTAAACTCTTTTCTTTTATTTCCAGTTTTAACGCCTTGTCAGTTTTATATGATCGCTGTAGCTGCTTACTCACCGGTTCTTTAACTTGTCTTGCACGCACTAGATATCCGGCTCTCTTGGAATCTTTTCTCATTTTCTTGAAATCATGCAAATATGCACCGACCACAATTATTACGCTTCTAACAGTATCTATTATTTTATTTTAGTGTTCCTCTCCATCTTGTTACCGCGGTTTATTACCAAGATCCAGTAGTTTACTAAACAGATTCATTAAGTTTTCTTCTTCAGTGTTTTTGGCGTATTTTTTTTTCTGGAATATTCACAACAGTTTATTTAGACTTGTTATAAGAACTGGATTTGGTACAGTTTCTGGTGATGCTAGTTCGCGTAAAGATCGTATTTCGGTTTTCTTTTTAATTTCTAACTCTAAAACGTGAGACAGCAACGAAAATAATTGGTTCTGCACAGTGTACGCTGTTACCTTTGTTTTCGCGTTTATAGTTGGTTTAAGAGATATTCGTTATTGTAGGGGCCATTCTTGTAGCAAAAGCAAAAGTTGTAAAGGCCTGTTCCGCGGAAACAGGTCGTCAATTCTCGGCTATTCACAGTAAAGAGGAGTCAATTTTCGTTCGTCCCTGAAATCAGTGAGCGTGAAAACTTCTGAGAAATGCTGCAGTTGCGATCGGCTAAATAAATTTACTGAGAACTGAATATCTATATCTTGTATGTACCTCTCGTTCGCTGTATTAGATAATTGTTGTATTCCCTTTTCTGATAGCCCGATCCTGATAGCACTGAAAATAGAATTTCTTAAATTTGCATAGATATAATATGAGTGGAGTTCCATTCCACGGATGATAAGTCGCATCAGTATATTTCATAAAATATACAAGATAAAATCTTGGTAACTGCATGTACAGTCATTTATTAGAGTGAAAATATTAACTTACGCCAATTTTTTACGAGCTGCTGAACTAGTTTTAATCATAAGAAAAAGGACGAGCAAAAAGAAACAACAAATTGAAACTAAATGAAAAGATGGCTGTAGCAAAGTCGAACGATTCACTATTAAGCAGAAAAATAAATTATATATCGTAATATTGAACAAATTGATTTAAAAATAACATAATTAAATCCCTTTTAGCTCCTTCTCCCTATCGCCCAAATTCGAGATCACACTGATTTCTTTAATTTTTTTAATAAAACAAAGTGAAGTTGCATTTGTGTACTTCAAAGTAACTACAATGTTCTTAAACTTTTCGGAGGATTTGAGTTAAAAGCTCTTGTTGTTTTACCATGCATATCAACACAGACGAAATTGACCTGCTTGTCAAAAAGGCAGATACAATTCGTGTTCAGCTCATTCTTTACTTTGCTTAGTTTCATAATGGTATACCTCTGTCTTAAAAAAAGGTTTCGTCATGAAGTGTCCAAAACGTTTGTATATATGATTACATTTTATCATAGAAAAATTGACGTTTTAGGGTAGTCACATCTTTGGCTTTGCTGATGATTGTTCAGTCCCACGGGTTTGTTTGGTTTCTAAAGTTCTTTCTATATTTGCATTTATAAACATGTCTGTCAGATACAATTGTACGTGTTTTTTCCATAACTGCATCGTTTTAACGCAGTGTGCTGTTACAATGTTTACTTTATTTTTTTCTTAACTATTTTGTTTTCCCGAAACAAATGTAAATGATTTTCAGGACTCTGGCTAATCCATCGCTCCAGGCTTTGTATTGCCGGGGACTTATGTACCCCGAGTAACTAAAAATTTCTTCTTCTGCAATCCTGTGCCATTTAAATACCTAAGTAATCGAGATACGACCAAGTTATGCAAATATCCAGTTTCAAAAAGGCATCGAAGAACAACCCTTCCGTTCCCGTTTTATCGCCTAGTTTCCTTACAATCGCTGGTCAAGCGCTAAATTTCGGTTGAAATCGCGATTTAAAATTTTCTCATGCGAAATGATATTCATACAGGTTCTATTATCGGATTTATTTGTGATGTCCGAGCGACGCGTGTTTGCCATTTGTATACTAGCTTACCACACTCGTGGCGAAAATTAAATATCAGTCTGCAGGATATACTTTCTCAAAGTCCGTTTTATGTGATATCCTTAATTCTACAGCCTGAAATGAACATTTCCTGAAAGAAAATCACAATGACTCCTTTTCAGATCTGTAATTCTTAACAAAACCTACACATGTACCTACACATGTACGACAAGGCCGTTTTGGATCTCTTGCGTCTCTATCAAGTTTAACTCGGCTGTCGAGGTAAAGGATTGCATTATGATGGAAAATGCACCCTTCGTTTATACGTGACACCAACTCGAACTTACTGGGTTACCTTTCATTGTGATGTGAAAATCGGCATTCATTGACTGCGTCTGAAACTGATCGGTTGTTTAGACGAGGTAGATTATATATAATCATTTGCTTTTGGTTGCAAATAGAGACGGTACTCTCATAGATTGCGCAAAGAAAAAAGTTTTAATCCAATCACAGTGTTATTTTAAAAAGGCCTTCATGACAAACGCCTTCAAATTCCACAATATTATTTTCATAGCAAACATTTTGATGCTCTTCTTGTTGATATTTTGCCATTTTTTGTCCTCTTATATCTCGATCGCTTTGCTAAACACAAAATGAGAGTCATCAGTGCGGTGACACACTACAAACCTGACTTGAGGTCTTGTGAATATTTTTCGATTTAGAAAATCTAATTTTCAACTTACCTTCGCATTCCCGTCCTCCTTTTTCCCCGCATCGTGTTGTCCGTTGATGAAGCAATTCTGAAAAATGCTCGGACTGTTTTCAAACTTGTCAGTAAAAATCACACATTTTGGTCAATTTAGCGCTAATTTGTTTGGCCATTTCTTCCTCCTCCCTATTCTGTACCTCCCCCCTCTTTACAATAATGGAACGAAATTTAATGACGCATTAAGCCTTGTACCCAGGCGTTCTCTTTCCACTAACATCACGTCACGATTACCTGTAAATTACGTCAGAGCTTTTTCCAGGACCATGGTCGCACGGTGCGCTCGGTCTACAACGAACGCCTAAAGGACTACGTCTAGTAAGGATTTATTCACAGAAAAAAATTATGTTTGTAGTTGCATGCAGACTCGTTCCCAGTCGCTCCCTTGGCGGTTTTGACTAGAACGCATTGCATCCCAGCCTGCCCCGCAACCCTTGCCTTATTCCGCCTCAGTTTTTTATCGCCTTTAGAAACAAATAAGTAGGGACTGGGAACGAGTCTGAGTTGGATGAGATGTAAAATCAAACTGTTTTGCAGCTTTAGGATTCGTAAGTCATACCAAGAATTAAATAGTTGGATTTCTCTCAATAAAAAAAATGCATAACGTCAGGAAAATAAACCATAAATGACGGCTTTCAACGTGCAGGTTCCAGGTAATCTGGTAGTTTATGGGTATTCCTTTCTCTTCAACCCAAGCGATTTATCTATTGCATTTTTTTAGAATCAATTCTTTCTTTTCAGCCACGGCTGTGTTTTGTTTACTGCAAATGCAAATAACAAGTTACAAGTTACATGAAACATTTACGCAGTCCATATATTTTTTGAAATAAACAAATATTTTGCGGTAAAGGAAAATTGGAGACAGCACACATTTATCTGTCAGTCATCTAGTCATTTTTTAACTGAATAGACGTAATAGTACAGGGCCGGCTAGCGAGGGTTCAGGATCTGGACTGGGTTACTCAAATCTTTTAGGGCTGAGATAGTGGTGAGTGTATCGTAACTAGGGTACAGTGTGTACTTATTTTTAATTAATTTCTTGTGTTGCCTTTACCTTTAATTTTGTAATTCGCTCCTTGATTCATTTGTTTGCTTATGAAAGACTCTTTTTACTCGTGTTTTAGTTTTTGTAATTCTTCTATCCAAGCGTTTTCTAGTTTTTTTTTATACTGGGTAAAAAATGTTTATAGTTTATTGATAACTGTGAAAATAAGTGATCCCCGCTGCTAATTGATAATGGTGCATGACTGACCAAAGTATCGCTTGTGTGCTGAGACAGCAGTGAAATCGATGAAGATAGTTTAACCAAATGTCCGGTATAAGCTTTTTTTAATCATCATCAGTTTGTTATTGTTTTGCTGCTAAAGAAAGGTCAATTGGTTGAGTTAAATTTCCTATGAAATTCGTCGCTTTTCCTGCTTTAGAATGTGATGGAAGCCCGAGGAGACTCCGAGCCGAAACAGTCCTGGATGCTCGTCGGAAAATTTGAATAAGGCCCCTAAAGGAGACCATTTAGGGCGTGGCGCACGCTTTTTGTGACCCCTAAATAAAACAAACCAAATTTTGTAAAAATAGAATTTCTATTTCAATATTTCCTCGCGTGCAGCCCTAGACGAGACCTCGAGGGCTAAAAATATTGGCGTTTTGCTCGGAATTCCCTAAGTAAGATCAAATTCTGAAATTAACACCCCTCGAGACGACGAACATCCCCGCCTGTTTTATATGGGACTCGGAAAGTGTAGAAATTTACAGTCGAACGATGTGAATTGCTTTCTTGTAAGCGGAAATACAATTTTTTCAATAGCATGAAGCATTCCATCCACTCAGTCACCAAACGTGGTTGATGAATGGTAGCATTCAGTTAGTTCAGAAACTGTATAAAAAAAGCAAAGAAAACCGCTAAATTTAAAACAAGTTGTATCGTTATTTGCATCGTCATCATCATCATCTTCATTGGCACCTACCTAAAGAAACTACATACGCGAGCACCCCCTTCTCCCGGGAAGCACAGAGTTAAAGTTTCGTGATAAAAAGCAAGGTATTCATGTTCTCAAAATGTAAATTTTGTTATTGAAAAGTGTATTTTTTTTCTTCAGCATAAATTTTTAATTTGTGGTCGCGTATAGACGTGGCTGCAACTATTTTAAACAGCGCATATGTTCTTCCCTTTCTTATTTTTTCGGATTGCTCTTTGCAATTAAGTTTTATTGTAAACAAAACATTGCATCCCTTTCTGGAGCTCGCAGGCACACAAGAATGAAAGAACTAGAAGAAAACAAGCAAACAAACAAAAAATAAGAAGCAACTATTAAAGTTGTCAATCTTCCTGCTTTTTATTTAACAACAGCTGCAAATGTGTAACAATTACAAAGCACATCCAGTAATCAGACGATTCACCCGTTCTATAATCAAGCACCTTATCACAGTCCCATTATAAGCGTTTATGCAGGAATGGATGTTTCCTCTAGGGATCTAAGCCTGAGGTTTGGGAACTTCTTCAACGTAAATCCGAGACACTGACTGCCAACCCGTGCAGGCGTCACCTTTTCCATAATGCTTACAATTACCTACCCAGAATCCCACGCGCACCCTGCCTCGTAGATGTTGTTACAGTGCCCCTCAATATGGCGGACACGGTGGAGATCTTTAATCCGTGCTCCACTACCCTGATTCATGTACACAATACCGTCAATTGGCAGGGGAGCTGCACATTCAGCACCATTGAAAGTGAAATACCAGCGTTTGCTGCAACCGTCACAGTTGTATATTCTCAGGGCGCCAGTCCAGTAAACATGGAGGGCTGTGTCAGAGAAGTTCTTGGTGAACACACAGTCCTGTGGAAAAGGCATGACACAAAGGAAATTAAAAAACCGAGATTCCCTTTACTAGAATCTGAAATAGTTAGAAGGCGCGATTCAGCGTCGTCTTGAGTTTGAAAAGTGAGTCCGAATTTTGTGAGAGTTTGCTATTTTTGTTGCCATGCATTATTAAAGATGCTTACTTCATATTAACCTCCTAACTTAAGTTATAACTTGTGTTATATAGCACAGTCAACAAAATCTTTTTGATCCTTGGAAAATCTACCTTGATCAGTCCCTGGTCTGTTTGGTCATTCAAGTCTTCCCAGACGCACTCTTTCCAGTTCTTATAAGACATCGCACCAGGAGTCCCAGGAAATCCACTCGTTCCACTCTCTCCACGCTGCCCCTTTTGGCCAAGAGGACCTTGGACTCCAGGTTCTCCTTTAGCGCCATGAGTTCCTTTGGGACCTGGAGGTCCCTGGGGTCCAGTCTTCCCTGGGCTACCTTGGTCACCTTTGGCTCCTTCACGGCCATCACGGCCTGGTGCCCCAGGAGACCCAGACTTGCCGTGCGTACCTGCAGGGCCTGGTACACCACCATAACAGAAAGAAGGAGGTTGCTGGGTTGGAATAAGAAAAGAGTCATGAGTTATTAATGAGAAAGCCAGTGAAGACAAATCTCTCGGCAACGTCAGGTGAAGATATGATACGAGTTTTGCATGTTTGCTGATTGGATTTAATGTATATTTTATCCAATACTTTTCCACCCCGAAAATCAAAAGCTGTCGCTTTTTCCATACCTTCTTTTAACATGCCTATGTAGCTGCGTTTTTCATTTTTAAGTTTTTTGGATTCAAGCAGAAAAGTTCATAACTATTAACATCACAATGCTGCACACTGTTTTGCACAATAAAATTATTAGGTCAAGTTAGGCAACTTGTCGAGCAAACCGCATGGTTACCAACATTGCTTGCTAGTCCAATCTTCCTCTTAGCCGCTGAATGGTTTAAAATTAAAGCTATAAGGTGCGTTCTTAGACGCAAGTTCGTTTGACTATTCTAAGAAATTCATGCTAGGATGTAACACAAACAGCATACCATATTGGACGATGGCTGTTTTGTGGTTTTGTTGCCCTCCGCTGCACAGTAAATGGAAAAGCATGACATCACATACAATATGAAAACCACAGAGACTTTACTCATAAGAAAGGCCATTTTTCTTTACGATTTGCTGTGGAGAGAAGGTTGAAAGATTACAGATAAAATCCACCGATTTTATTATCATTAAAAATTAAGGACATCTGCAACAATGGCAAGAAGCAATCCTATAACGGATACCATTTTTAATTAGAGACTGAGAAAATCTTGATTGCTAAATCATTTTACGGTTGGTTCACCATGCCCACAGAGTGGATGTCATTCGTGGATCTTATTTGAATGTCTCGCTGTGTACCAATCATGAATTAGTAAATACTCTTGTTTTCAATTTTTATCGATTTTATTTCTCTTATTTGGCCTAATTGCTTAGAGTGAAAATCAGTGTTCTATCGATGTACGTTTTCCTTGGTCTTTCTACAGTTAGACCAAATAGTATATATAAATAAATAAAAAAATGAAAAAACAAAACGTATCAAGGTATGTTCTATTTTAAATAATCGTTTTCAATGCTTAATTGAAATCTAAAAGTGAAAAATGACTTTTTGTTGTTGTTGTGGTCATGCACCTTCATTGAATAGTATAATGCCATAGTTAAAGACTGCATGATCATTTTGTTCCACGTTAAAACACGTTTGCAAACTGGTATAGTTTAAACTAGGGATAGTGCCTGCAATCTTCTACCTTGGGCTGGACCTTGTCGGGGTGTAGAAGCTTGCGTGGCTTAATGATTTCAAGGGCTGTACTGACTGGGGTGTATACCCCTGGCAGGTTCAACCATGTCAGAGAGGTCTTGGGTGAGAGTCCTGACAAAAGCAGTCCAAACAGTTTCCTGATCTGGAAAATCAGGTAGGCAGAGGTCCAGCAACCCTCTCCCATAATAAAATAATTGCTACGGAAACTACATCAGTAACGAATGCTATTCGGGATCGGACTAGTGCGACCTGTGACATCCCTGACGAGGGTTTTCTCCACTGGGGTGGCACGAATATGACTGCTTCAGGTGAAAGCCGCAAGGAAGCCGGAAGCATGAAAAGGCCGCATGAAACATCTCTCCTTACACCCAAAGACCACTTGAACATAGGATGTTAAAACATCAGGACAATGTATACCATCGAAAAACAGCGACAGTAATGAAGGAAATGAGAAAGTACAAACTAAACATCCTCGGCCTCAGTGAGGTAAGATGGACAGGTTTTGGGGAAGTGAGGACAACGACAGGCGAGACAATCATCTACTCTGGACGCGAGGAAGGACACCACAGTGGTGTTGCCCTGGCGATGAACGATGAGACAAGGAAATGCATGATGAAATGGAACCCCATCTCGGACAGGATTATCAGCGCGCGGTTCTACTCTAAGTACGTGAAGATGACAGTTATCCAGATCTACAACCCTACCAACGAGGCTAGTGATGAGGACAAGGACGTTTTCAACGAGATGCTCCAGAGAGAGATCGATGCTACACCACTTCATGACCTACTGATTATTCTCGGAGATGCAAATGCAAAGGTAGGATCCGATAACACTGGCTGGGAAGGCACCCTGGGTAATGAAGGACTCGGCATCATGCAATAATGGCCTAATATTTGCATCTCTCTGCACCGAAAACAGTCTTGTCATAGGTGGCACCTGTTTCGGCACAAATACATCCACAAATACACATGGACATCCCCAAATGGTCGTGACAGGAATCAGATTGACCACATTGCAATCAGAAGAAGATTCAGGAGATCCTTGCTCGATGTCAAAGTTCAAAGAGGAGCTGATGCCGCGAGTCACTATCATCTCGTCCGATGCAAGGTACGCTTAAAACTGGCAAGAGATAGGAAAAAACAGATGTCAAGAACCATCTATGACACTGACAAGTTAAAAGTCCCCATACAAAAGCGGAACTTTAGCGTAGCTCTGAAGAACTGTTTTGAAGCTTTGGCTAGTGAAGACCTGAGTGTAGATGATGCATGGACTGAGTATCGAGATATCTACTGCAGCACAGCGGCTGAAACTCTTGGGCAGAGAGCAAGGACGAGGAAGGATTGGTTGAGCCCCACTACCTGGAACTGCATCGAAGAAAGACGTGTGCTGAAACACAGCCTCTTAAACTGCCGCTCGGAACGCGTGAAGGAGAAAAAACAGCAAATTTACCAGAAGAAGGACAAGGAAGTGAAAAAGAGAGCGACGAAAGGAGGACCCTGGTAAGAATCGCAGAAGAGGCGGAAAGGGCAGCGCACCAGAATAACCTGAAAGAGCTCTACATGAAGACCAAACTACTAAGCGGATGCCTCAAGAAGCCAAGCTACTGAATATCTGCAACCAGACTCTTGACCAGTGTAAAGCTCCATCTGACTGGAAAAAATCTCTCCTGGCCAAAGTGCCCAAGAAAGGTGATCCATCTATCTGCGATAATTACCTTGGGATATCCTTACTATCAGTACCTTACAGGGTCTTCTGCCGACTGCTGCTGTCTAGGATGCAGGAAGGAGTGGAGAAGAGATTGCGACAAAACAGGCTGCCTACCGGAGAGGTAGAGGAACAACTGAACAGATCTTCATCCTTAGAACCATCTTAAAACAGAGCGCTGAGTGGCAAGCATCCTTGTACATTGGTACAAGGATGATAGTGTAAGACGTGACAGGCTTTGGAACATCCTTAAGCATTATGGTATTCCTGAAAACTTCGTGAACATCATACGAGAGCTTTATGATGGAAGCACCTGTTGTGTTGTTGAACGTTGGCAGTCATCAGACTGGTTTCCTGTAGAGTCAGGTGTCAAGCAGGGCTGTGTAATGTCTGGTTTTCTTTTCTTTTCGAAAAAACACGAAGGTTGCCAACCCAATTTCCATAAATGGACCCCGGGGGGGGGGGGGGGGCATTCAAAAAAGTTTTATACGGGGAGGCTCCGCCCCAAGCTCTTACCCCTTACCCTTTAATATACCATTTTCACAGAAATTGTACCCCTTTCGTATACCTTTTACTGAAAAAAGGTACCCCTTTCATATACCTAAAAGACTTGGCATAAACTCAGAACAGGACGTTTTCTTGTCATTTTCATGTTGCGCTTTATAAATTAAAATAATACAGCCATAAAGTGCGTCTGTTCGAAATATTTTAATTTAAAGCCCTTTAAAAAACCTAAATGACGGATTTACATACCCTTTCATATACCTAAACCTCTGAAATCCCTACCCTTTTATATACCTGAAGCCTGAAAAAGGTACCCCTTTTGGGCGGAGCCTCCCCGTATAGGCCATTATATGGAGTAGCCCCCCCGGGAAATGGACAAGATGTTGAAGAAGTCAGCTCCTTTATCTACCTAGGAGCCACAGTCCAAGGGGAAGGTGGATCACATGAAGACATCAAACGAAGGCTGATGAATTGCGAGAAGGTGTTATCTCGAGATAACCGTTAGCTTTTAAGCGCCCTTCCCAAGGGTTTACGCATCGCTAGTTGCTCCCCAGGGGGGCAACGAACAATAACGTCAATGCAACTTATCATCATTCTCTGAAGAAGACCGCAGAAGGCGATCGAAAATTTAGAGCATTCTTTTTATATTTTTAGATCTGTTTAAACCATTTTTTATCTCCTTATAAATTTCCATTCTTTTTATCAAGTAGTTCTTGGGAGAATTTGTTCCCTACACAGAGTCAATTTCTCATTGGTGTGCATCATTATCCCTGGGTTAAATTGATGTTACAGTAAGTGCTTGCAATGGAGCGACTCTTTAAACGATAATAATTCATCAAGATTTGTTAATAATTATTTTTGAGCTCTTGGATAATGCACATAATTAGGTTATTGGCATTTTCAAACAGTAAACTATCGTAAACACAAGTGGCTTAAAAACAGCACTTAAAACGTCTTGGCTAACTGTCGAGTTACTCGACGATCTTTGAACGGTGATTTAATTTGTTTTTCACTTGATTTATTGATTTGAAGATGCTAGTCTGATGCCTTTTATTTTACCCAGAAACGTAAATTTGGATCATTTGCTCGCTTGTTTGTCAGTCAGGTTTAGTCTTGAAGAAAACTTTTTTCTTTCAACAATTCGATTTAACCTTTTTTAATGAAAAATGTAAACACCTAACTTCTTCATTTATTATTTTTTTCCAATCATGGCTTCATTTTTCTATGACGAATTTGTTCTTTAATATTCACTGTCATTCATTTCTTGGCTGAATAATCGCACTAGGGAATATGAAAAACTTCTGAGTGCCGATGTACCCTATCGAAGCAATGTAAAATCACGGTAAGCTACGCGGTTAACTCAAGTAAAACCACTCACCTTCTTGTAAGCTAATGTTTTTGATGACCAAATTGACGATTTGCTAAACGAAGAGAAGAGAAAGTGATCGAGGAAAATTATTCGCGATAAAACAAGTGTGTGAATAATAATTTAACAGCTATATTAAGATTATTTTTTTACAGGGAATGTGATTGGCCAGATTGGCTTGTTTTTTTTTTGCCCATTTGTCCAATGAAATGAATTCTTCTATTTGTGAGTTACAAATACTGACGTTTTGCATAAGTTGACGACTTCGTCTGAATATTTTTCTGCCCTTATTCCAAATATTGCACCAAATTTTTCAACGCAAAACAAAACGGTAAAACGGGAACGAGTATTTTCCGCTCAATATTTCTAACGCAACTAATAGTCAAGAAAAGTTGATTGAGAACTAGGAAATCAGAGTAGTCTTCATGGTATTGATATTTTCACATCACCACAAGATTCAATATCGCGAAAAATTTTGGAACTTTGGAAGTCATGATCACACATAAGAACCTTCAATGTGCGACATCAGACAATCTTATGTTGCAAAACTCACTGCTTGAAGTAAAAAATGCCTTGGTACGTTTTCATTTTTGTGGGTTTAAATTGGCATCCTTCGTTATTTTGGTTATGCTGAGTGACTCGTTTTTTCTTAACAAAGACTGAGGTAAATCTGCCATTGACACAGTTACAGAGAAATACAGTTTCAATTTCCGGCATGTGGAAAACACCAGTTTGAACATTAATTTCCAGTACAGCTTACCACATTGCTCTGTTAACGTAACTGTTACACCGATTCCGATTTACGCCATTCTTAAAAAAAAAGGTAAATATAAAATGTGAAATATACGAAAGATGGATATTTCCGGACTTTACTAAGTCTTACCAGAAACCCATATGGGTTTCTGGTCTTACTAATGAGCTCTTTAGAGCAGGAGAAAATAACTTAGAAAAACTTGGAAACAAGGATCGCACGATTTTTCACAAGTTGCTGCTTCTGTAAATTTATCTGTGAACAGTTTTTTATTTTTAAAAACTGAATGCAACCGATCGAACATTGATGTTAAGTTTCCAAAAGGACGCTCTAGCGAAACCGTCTAAAGGAACATGTAAAACAATCACTCACCTTTCAAGTAAACTTGCGTGTCTCGAAATCTGCAGAGAATGATCTTTAAACTGGAGAGGAAGGAAACCGAAATTTTAGATTCAATATTAAATCAAGTAAAGAAATCAAACTTGTGACTTACGTGGTCAGCCGAAAAGTAAATGAATCTCGATAAACAAGTTTGTAAAATGAAAACAACTTTATTTAGATTCAAAGTTGCATTCTTACGATGAATTTCATTCGCCGAAGCAATGCTTTTGTAAGCATTTTGTCCAATGAAATGAAGTCTTCCATTTGTAAGTTACCAAATACTGACGTGTTGCACAAGATGATGGTTTCGATTCAATAATGTTTCCTAGTGCTTGGTTACAATTTTCATAAAGCTAAACCAAAACTTAAAAACATACAATTAAATTTAACCTGACAGGGGAATATTATCCCTCGATTTCCCAAGCACAAATTATTTCAAGACACATTCTCTATATTGTAAAGCAGCACTTCTAACAGACTTTCTTTCTTTACGCCTTTGAAGTACTGGATTATACCACCTTCATTAGTCATAATAACGCCTGAATGTGATGAAAATTTCCGAGTCATTAAATAAATAAAAGTTTCCACTTTCCCCACTAACACATAAAGAAATTTCACGCTGTCAATAGAAAGTAATAAGTGTGCCCCACACCAGACCCGCCGCCACGATTCCGAAAACGACGACGCTTACAGTTACACGATATTAATTGCGTTTGTAGGTTTCGTTGCAAGAGACTCATTTTTACGTAAAACATTTTTCGATATGTCGTCTAGTAAAATCTGTCAGTATTCGTTTTATATGTAAAAGTTTGAACGCAGTTTCGGCGATAGCACGAAATGTTATTCACAATAGTCCCCCCTCCCCACCCACCCACTACAAAGCGACAACTACACGATGCGTAAAATAGCACGAAAAGGGAATTTTAAATCTTATAGGCTGCGTTAATGATATCATTAAAAAGAAAAGAAAGCAATCTTGTGGACGATGCAGATGATCGCAGAATGTTTCACGAAGTTATGGTCCAGAGAACTACCTCGACAAAATTGGAAACTCTGTATTGAAACTTTTATTGCCGGTCAGACATTCAAAACACTCTACCGTGACAGAATAAAGGCACTTATTTTTTAAAATAAAATAACTTACCTTTCTTGTAGAGTTTTGCGTCTCTCCGAATCTGTAAACAACGACTGGGAAAGAAGAACGAGAACTGCATGTTACATTTTACTATTATTAAAAAAAAAAAAAAATGAATTAAAAAGCAGACTGTGGCGAAAAAATAAAACGTAGCGAAAAGTTTTGTCGTTTGTGCTGATGCTAATTAGCCCTCCAGTCGGCAAATGGAATGATTCTGGACAAAACAAGTTTGTTAATTAATTTCGCAACTTTGAGGGACGTTTTCTGCCAAAGTATCACACAGGCATTGTTCTTCGCCAGAAATCAATTCTACCATTCGCATGATTACGAAATACTTTCAGTTTTACATATGAAGCAAGTTTCACAAATAATTTCCGGGATATAACCTTTAACATATATATCTTTAGTAACGGTATGATTACGCTTAAACAGCAACGAATTACATAGGGTTACCCTAGCGTTCCCACATTTCTTCTTTTTTTTTATCGACGTGTTTACAAGGCGCTAGGGTTACTCTAGCAGCTAGGGTAACCCTAGGGATAACTCGCCTACCCGGGACAACTTTATTTTGGCTCCAAAAATCTAAATATGTTTAAAAATACCGACAAAAACAGCGAATTGTGACCAAGAAACATCGTGTTCATTCACAATTTGTCGTATTTTTGCACTGGAACGGAATTATTTTCGAATAACAGTTTCTAACGACAAAATTTTACAAGGTTAACTGAAGCGAAACCGGTGAAAGTTGACCCGGGTAAGTAGGGTTACCCTACCTGCGAATTTTGCTTGTAAACCCGGGCTATCTTCTAACCCACTTGCTAGGGTAACCCTAGCACCTAGGGTTACCCAACCTGCTTGTAAACAGGCCCTAAATTCTCAGCATTCTGCCTCAGAGCTTGCCGGAGTAATGACGTTCCCTCGTGTTTTATAGAATTTCACACCGTTGACATAACTGTAGCTTAAGTTAAAATCTGTTTACGTGGCGGCCAGACGGTCTTCATGCAAATCAAAACTCTCAAAGCGGGGAGCGAAAAGAAAAGAAAATGTTTAAGCTATTTAATGTATTTCTCATACGATGGTTATCTTCGCTGACTTTTCGCGAACGAAAAGCGCCGGTTACCTGTCCTCTCCAATAAGTAATATTGTTCCAAACCGTCGAGTGTTCCATTGTAAATATTTGGCAATTATATTTTTTTAAGTGAATTGTTTGATAGTGAATATTTGAGTTCCGGGTGATTGCGTTTGTTTGACAGGACTTTTATCGCAAATACACTGTGATTCATTATAATTAACACTTCGGGCTATAATCACTCGATATAATCAACACTCCCTGTTTCTGCCAAGGACGATTTACGAATCATCGTAGAGTTCGAGGTAAACCCAACCAGTCTAACATAGTAGAAGTATAACTTAGTTTTTTTTTTTTTTTTTTTTTGGGGGGGGGGGGGGGGGGGGATAAGAAACGATAGCCAGAGTGTATCATAATTAAATAATCACGATCTCACTATCTTGTCAAGCTTTATGACTAAACAAACGGAAAAATTACCATACACGCAGATGTTTGCGTGACACGCGTGACTCTCAGTCTCTCGCGCGCGTTCATTGAGGAATCGTGAGCGGTTCGACCTCAAGTTCAACACCAGAATGAACTGAGACCATTACTTGACCTTTTCGTTTACCTCCGCTTATTGATGTGATGCCATCAAGAGCGATATAGTGTTTATGGGAATTAAAAGTCAGTAGTCTCCTTGGAATCAGAGATAGGAAATTTTCAAAGTATGTTTCTGTTACCAAGAGATATAGAAGGTATGTAAACTGAATTGGTTAGTGGGGGTGGGGGAAGGGAGTGGCTGAAAATGCGACTGCATGTTTCCCAACGTAAACACATCTAAACTCTTAAAATTATTCAGGAAATCTTATTTTTACGACTTTTTAAGTTCACAGACCGAATATTACAGATAAAAAGAAAGACAGTTGAAATCGGTCTTCCTTATTTCCCAGTATTCAATGTTTAAACTTTAAGCAAATAGCCTGGGTGCCAGAGGTTTTTTTTTCTTTTTTGCAGGAAAGACACTATTTCGCCAAAAAAGTCCCTCTGGCACCTAGGATATTAAGCAAATTGAGCGAGGAAAAAATAATTTTCGTGATATGGTGTGGCGCGCATTTTAAAGAGACTGTGTCACGGATTTTAGGCATAAAAAAGAAGGTACGGATGGCAAAAATGAAGAAGATTGAAACGGATTGCGATATGGGTTTTTGAAATCTTGTTGGGCTGAACAGTTTTCAAAGTTAGTTTCGTTTGCATGTAAATTTAAATTATAACGCCTGGAGACACATTTGGTTGCAATAAAGCTATGGTTTTGTCATTAAGATCCATAGAAGTAATTTCTTTGCAAAAATTAAGTTTTACAGCGAGTATTTGGCAAAGCTTAATAAAATAATCTTAACTCAGCCGTGACACAGTCCCTTTAAGCATTTCTAAATTAAAATGAGTGTAGTTAATTCAAAGAGATGCCTGCTGCTCCGGTTTGGCAATTGAAGAAAAATTTGCCGTAAAATCCGCCTTATACTTGTGTTGTCTGTGTTGTTTTTAAACCATGAGAAAATCGTTCCATTTGAATGCTTTTGATTTAATTCCCTAAGATTAAATTTCGCGCAACAAACCTTAATGATACTACGTTTGTTTTTATTTTTTGTGCTCTCGAAAACGTATTGAGTTTGTTCCAATTATCTTTGGACAGATTAGGAAAGTTCGCATTTTGGTTGATTTTACAGTGATCGTTTGACTACCCGGCATCACTAGTGCTTTTAAGACTGACTTTAGGGCCAAGAAAAAATTGTAAACAATCCAGATGTCAGGAGGCAAAATCAGTCCTTCAAGAGAGAAATATTGGAAGCACCGCACCAGCAATCTCAGGGTAATTAAAGAAATAAAATGTTTAACAAAATTGGAAAAGAAATTTACAACCGATGGGAAATTGAAAAAGTACAGTTGGCCGGGTGTTTACAGATATGTGTGTTCAAGAAAATTATGAGTGGGTCAAAATCAAAATTTTTATTTTGTCGTCCAAAAGAAGGCAAAACCAAAAATCCAAAAAAAAAACAAGTGACTACAGAGTAAAGCTGAGGGCCGCTTTTTGTTACACGGGGTAAGCTTGAGCTCGGATGTTTCTGAGGTATCTGAGGCATCGCTTTGTCCTCGTAGTTCTGCATGATTTGTGGAATCTTGTATCTTCGCTATTTTTTACCTTATTTCTTCTTTTAGCTTTTTTTATTTAGTTATACTTTGTGGCTTTAATTTTAGCCATGTAGGCTTTCCTTTGGCTCCTTTGAGCCTTGACGCGTGAATTTCCCAAAATTTCTAACTGTTGCACGTAATTTTCGAAGTCTCCTGTGACACTGTGGAAATCACTTGAGGTTTCAATGTGCCTTTACAAATCTTGTAACTTTCGATTTTTATTTATAATTTTCGCAAGCCAGTAACAAAATTTGGTATATTTAGGAATTTTCGTAGCTGCGTTTAATCTTGGAGATATATGTCACAAAGAGAGTTTGGCAACTAAAAAGCATTAAACAAACAAACAAACAAACAAAACAAATTTCCATTACCTTTGTCAATCTCCCTGTCTTTTATTTCAAACAACAAACGAGAAATAATTACAAAGCGAACCCAGTAATCACACGAACCCTCGTTACATTACAATTAAGCAACTTTTCAGAGTCCCATTATAAGCGTTTATGCAGGAATAGATGTTTTGTCTCGGATCTAAGCCTGAGGTTTAGGAACTTCTTCAACATAGATCCGGGACACTGAGTTCCATCCTGTGTTGCCGTTAGCGTTTCCGTATCCAGGACAATTACCGATCCAGAATCCCACGCGCACCTTGCCTTTGTGGATGTTGTTACAGTGCCCCTCAATATGGCGGACACGTTGGAGATCTTTATGACCACGTCCTTTCCACATGTACACAATACCGTCAATTGGCAGGGGAGCTGCACATTCAGCACCATTGAAAGTGAAATACCAGCGTTTGCAGCAAGTGTCACAGTTGTAGATTCTCAGGGCGCCAGTATAGTAAACATGGAGAGCTGTTTCAGAAAAGTTCTTATTGAACACACAGTCCTGCAAACAAGTAATGATACTATGAAGGAAAATTAATAAATAAATCAAAATAAAGTTCATTTTCAGCCTTTATATGTAAACTTCCTTGCGTTAGTTATATAGCACAGTCAAACACATTTTTTGATAAACTTATGACCCTTACAAAATTACCTTGATCAGACCGTTGTCTTTGCCGTCGTCTTTTTTCCACACACACTCTTTCCAGTTCTTATAAGACATTGCACCAGGAGTCCCAGGGTTCCCACTCGTTCCACTCTCTCCGCGCTGTCCCTTTTGACCGGGAGGACCCTGGACTCCAGGTTCTCCTTTTGCGCCATCCTTTCCATTGATACCAGGAGTTCCTTTGGATCCTGGAGGACCCTGGGGTCCAGACTTCCCTGGGCTACCCTGGTCACCTTTGGCTCCTTCACGGCCATCACGGCCATCACGGCCTGGTACCCCAGGAGACCCAGGCTTGCCGTGCAAACCAGGGACACCACCATAACAGAAAGGAGGAGGCTGCTGGATTGGAATAGATGTTTTGTAGATGAGTCGGTTAAAGGCTACTTTGGCTGAAATTAATGTCAAAGCAAACATTTTTTTGCGGTCTTATGTGTTGACTGGCGGCAATAAAATTTGATAACAATGATACAATTGTCAGCCTAATAGCATTGTTAGTTTGTTTAAAAGATGAGCCGAATTGATCATCAGAGAAGTTCTTCAATCTTTTCGCGCCAAACTGTTGATACGTCATAGCAGTGTATGATATTTAATGTCGCATCTGATTTCGCCCATAGTTAAATCAATATTTGGAGAGAAATGTCGTTTCGCAATTTCCAGCAATAAACATTGACTCATAACGCATGAATAAGAGGTAACTTACCATTTTGTAGGATGGTTGATTGGCTTTATTTGCTGTGGCGCAGTAAACCAACAATGACATCGCAAACAGAGACAACAAGGAGATCACAGAGACTTTATGCGAAATGAGGGTCATTTCTTTTTCACGATCTGCGGCAGAAAAAAATTGGAGAGACGATATTACTAAAATGTCGCAATTTTTCGACATAACGATTTCATGGAGTAAGTCCATAATGCCAATTTGGCCTATAAAAGCATTTGAATTCCCTTTTGATTAAATTAAATGTTCATATGTAAGATTGCGATATCGATTACACTTTTTCAATCAGACACTTTCAAACAAAGACGACTTTTGAAATCTCTCGCGGAAAGCTGAATTTTAAACTTAGCCGATAAAAAATGAGAATATACTAAAGTATATCAATTCAAACTTCTTTCTAGCAGGGCCATGTTTTTCAGTCCTTGCACCTTTGATATGAACTAATATTGGGTACAAATTTATTTTTTTCAAAGAACGAGCGATTTCTGAAATTTTGGGCAGATCTTCCTTCTCGTAGAAGAACCCACTGTTATTCATTATTGAAAAAAATAAATATAACTGTTCAAAACTATAGGGATTTTTTGACCGTCTTATGATTTCTGCTTCAATCTGGAATGATATCGATCTTATGTTTCTAGGTAGTAACAGTTTTGCTTTACAATATATACTTAGGAATTTCAGATTTTTTTGGCTAGCTAAACAGGCGTCTGAATTCAATTTTTCCACTGGTAATAGCTGATATCGTGAAAACCGTTTAGCAAGTACGAGCAAGAAATACAGAGAAAATGGTCATACCTCAAAGCTCGAAGGGTCGCTTTTCTGTTCCAAGTACCTGTTGAACAACTCACTGTAAAGGAATGATAAGTAAGCTACGTGTACAACTGAGTTTTCAGCCTTTGTGTTGACTTTGGTTCGTGTTCGGACCAGTTTGTTTTTGACCATGAGTCAAGCTGTTTCAATAGAACATTACATCACTGATAATGTTAACTTGCTTTGTCTTTACACAATAAATTAAAAATAAAAGTATTGAGTTCATGTTACCTTGTACTGAACAAATAAAAAGTTATTTTCAGAACTAAAATTACGAGTTGTTTTACACACAAGAACGCGAAGAGTTTTTTTTTAAAAAAGGATGATAACTTTTCACCCTCAATTCCTCGATTGAATTTAAAAGAGCAGTTATAATTGTGCACATCTGAGGGATCCGGAAAGAAAACTCTTGGTTTGCAGTGACTTGTTTGTCGAAGAGAAAATAAAGGAAAAATAAATCACATTCAGCTCGCCCCTTAGTTTGGTGAATTGTCACAGTTTAAGGCAACCGCCATTGGATTGAGAAAATATTTTCATAAAGAGTTGAAATTATTTGGAAGCCATCAGATTAAAAGTATATTTCCTTTTACTAACATCAAATCTTTTTTCATTAAAAGGTTGATCGGTGGAAATGTTTATTTTACTTCCATTTTTTAATTACAATTTAATGCCCAATGTGAAATACAGAAACTAAATAAAATACAAATTAATATACCAATTGTGCCCAAAGGATACTCAGCAAGAGACTAACCCCATACAAGGCAGACCACCTTCAAAGAAAGAGAAAAAAAAGTATCAAAAAAATATTTTCTCATTTCTCGAAGATATGTAGTGTCTTTTAAAACAGGAAATACTTAAGGCTTGACGAACTAACTGGGTGGTGTGGTAACATGTTACACTGATTTCAACAATCATATTAAAAAAAGCTAAACCTAACAGTAAAGGTACGCTATTCTCTTATTTTCCTGTTTAAATTTCTTTTTCATATGATCCGCTGTAGCTCAGTGTTTTATTATCAGTCCTTTAATATGCTGTACGTAACAATTTTCTCTCAGATTTTTTCCCCATGCCAATATATAAAAGCTAATATTTAGCACCGACAAAAATATGTAAGTGTTTCGATTCGTTTCATAATGTATCGATCGATTGCAATTGTATCTTTTAATTTTATCTTTCCATCTTAATTGTGTCCGCGGTTTATTTCCACAGTCAAGTACTTCACTGAATAGATTCATTTAGGTTTTCTTCTTAACTCGACTTTTTGTAGTTTGTTTCAGTGTACCTTTCCTCTGGATTACACCCATATTCGCAATAAAATCCACTGGAAATCGGTGTTAAGGCGAAACAACATTTCTAGCCGATATTTTAAGAAATATACGACTCTAGTGATGTGGTGGTTTTTATTATCACAAATAACATTTGCATTTACCTCGACGTTTTTAAAATCTGCAGAAAATTCTAAGAAAAGGCAGTGCCGGCTGGTAGCTAGGAGTTGGCTTTAGAACAACATACACCACAATTTTATTCATTTGAGTCGAACATCGATAACCTACGTTCTCTTTTTCAAGTTTTAATGCCTGGTTTTCACATAATCGCTGAAATGTTTAATCCCCACACGCGCACCAAATCCCTCTAAGTGGGTGTTCATTCTCTTGAAATTCTCTGGATGCGGAGTCGACTGAGCTAGCGAGAAAATGTTGTCCTGGAGTCGGTTTCAGAAGAACGCGGCAATGAAATTGCATCTTGGTTGGTGCAAAAATATTCATTTCAACCGAACATCGTTAAAGTCTACTCTCACTTTTATTTCCAGTTTTAACGTCTTGTCAGTTTTATATGATCGCTGTAGCTGCTTTATCACCGGTCCTTTAACTTGTCTTGCTCGCACCAAAATATATAAAGTCTTTCCTCATTTTCGTGAAATCGAATATGCACCGACCACAATATTCACTCTTGGACCAGTTTTCGCTTCTCAGTAACAGTATCTTATGTTTCATTTTCAGTTGGTGTTCCTCTCCATCTAATGAACGCCAAGATACAGTAGTTTACTTAACAGATTCATTTAGTTTTTCTCTTCCAGTGTTTTCGCTGTGGTATTCTTCTTTCTGGAACGTGCTTACAAAACTGGTCTCACTCATGCATATCTGCATTGAAAGCTACAACAGGCGCAATGAAAACTCTCATACCTGCTACTTAAGAAATAGAAGACGTTTTTGCGCAAAATTCTCAACAGTTTATATTTATTTTCTTTCTGGAACGTGCTTACAAAACTGGTCTCTCTCATGCATATCTGCATTGAAAGCTACAACAGGCGCAATGAAAACTCTCATGTCTGCTACTTAAGAAATAGAAGACGTTTTTGCGCAAAATTCTCAACAGTTTATTTTGACCTATTTTCGAAGACGCTTATAGGCGTTCTTTTTTCATTTTTATTTCTAACTCGAAAATGTGAGACAGCAACGAAAATAATTGGTTCTGCGAAGTGTGCGTTGTTATCTTTATTTTCACGTCTTTAGTTGGTTTAAGAGATATTCTTCATTGTAGAGGCCATTCTTGTAGCGAAAGCGAAAGTTGTAATGCCTGTCTCGCAGAAATAGGTCGTCAATTCTTGGCCATTCTAAAAGCGAATGACAGCTTCAAATCTGACAAATGGTGCAGTCACAATTCGGCTAACTAAAATCACTGAGAACTGAATATCTATTCCATTTTTGTAGTGTAGCTCACTTTCGTAATATTAACGAATTGCAGTATTTTCATTTTTTTATAGCCCGATCCTAACATTCTTGGGTTTTCACAGGAGAGAATCAATTTTCGTTCGTTTCTAAAAGTTAGGGAGTGAAAACTTCTGAGAATTGCTGCAGTGCAGTTACGATCGGCTAATTAAAATTACTGAGAACCGAGTATCTATATCTTGTAGTAATGCAACTCTCGTTCGCTGTATTAAATAATTTTAGTATTTCCTTTTTCTGATAGCCCGATACTGATATCACTGAAAATAGAATTTCCTTAAATTTGCATAAATATAATATGAGTGGAATTCCACACCACTGATGATAAGTCGCATCAGTATATTTCATAAAATATGCAAAATAAGATCCTTGGTAACTGCATGTACAGTCATTTATTAGAGTGAAAATATTAACCTACGCCAATTTTTTACGAGCTGCTGAACTAGTTTTGATCATAAGAAAAAGGACGAGCAAAAAACTTGAAACTAAATGAAAAGATGGCTGTAGCAAAGTCGAACGATTCACTATTTAGCAGAAAAATAAATTATCGTAATATTGGACAAATTGATTTAAAAATAACATAATTAAATCCCTTTTAGCTCCTTCTCTCTATCGCCCAAATCCGAAATCACACTGATTTTTTTAATTCTTTTAATAAAACAAAGTGAAGTTGCATTTGTGTACTTCAAAGTAACTACAATGTTCTTAAACTTTTCGGAGGATTTGGGTTAAAAGCTCTTGTTGTTTTGCCATGCTTGTCAACACAGACGAAATTGACCTGCTTGTCAAAAAGGAAAATACAATTCGTGTTCAGCTCATTCTTTACTTTGCTTAATTTCATAATGGTATACCTGTGCCTTAAAAAAGGGTTCGTCATGAAGTATCCAAAACGTTTGTATATATGATTACATTTCATCATAGAAAAAATTGACGTAAATATCCTCCTTCCTCTATCAGCATAATCCGAGATCACGCTTTAGGACTTTCTTTAATCTTTTGTTTTAACCAACCTAATAGTTGTGCACTTCAAAGTATAACTACGGTTTTCTTTTTCCGTGGATTTGAGTAAGAGCTAGCGCTCTTGTTTTGGCATGCATGCTTGTCAACACAGACGATTTTGACTTGTTTGTCAAAAGCGAAATATAAATCGTACTTGGCGCATTCTTAACTTTGTTTAATTGTCGTAAGAGTATCTTTGCATGAAAAAAGGGTTCGTCCTAAAGTGCCATAAAGTTTATAGATATGATTACACTTCATCAAAGAATTGACGTTTCAAGATAGTCGAATCTTCGGCTTTAATTGCTGATGATTGTTCCGTCCCACAGGTTTGTTTGGTTTCCAAAGATTTTTCTATATTTGCATTTATAAACATGTCAGTCAGACACAATTGTACGTGTTTTTTTCGATAATTGCATCGTTTCAACGCCGTGTGCTTTTACAATGTTTACTATTTTTTCTTATCTATATATGTTGTTAAAACGTTTTATTTTCCCGAAACAAATGATTTTCAGGACTCTGGCAAATCGATCGCTCCAGGCTTGGTATTGTCGGGACTTATGTACCCCGATTAATTGGAAATTTCTTCTTCTGCAATCCTGTGCCATTAAAATACCTAATTAATCGAGATACGACCAAGTTATGCAAATATCCAGTTTCAAAAAAGCATCGAAGAACAACTCTTCCGTTCCCGTCAGCTTTTATCGCCTAGTTTCCTTACAATCACTGGAGGCCGGCGCTAAAATTCGGTTGACCTCGCGATTTAAAATTTTCTAATGCGTAATGATTCTCATACGGGTTCCATTATCGGATTTATTGGCGATGTCCGAGCGACGCGTGTTTGCCATTTGTATACTGGCTTATCGATCACACTCGTGGCGAAAATTTTTCGGCCAATATCTAAACAAATATCAGTCTGCAGGATTTACTTTCTCAAAGTTCATTTTATGTTAATTGAAATGAACATTTCTAAAGAAAATCACAATGACTCCTTTTCACATTTGTAGTTCTTAACAAAACCTACACATGTACGACGAGGTCGTTTTGGATCTCTTGTATCTCTCTCAAGTTTAACTCGGCTGTCGAGGTAAAGGATCGAATTATGATGAAAAATTCACCGTAGCTTAGTTTATACGTGGTTTACCTTTCATTATGAAAATCGGCATTCATTGACTGCGTCTGACTCTGATCGGTTGTTTAGACGGGGTAGATACAGTCATTTGATTAGAGACGGTACTTTTATAGATTGCGCTTAGAGAAAAAAATAATTTAGTCACAACGTTTAAATTTTCAAATGCCTTCATGATAAACACCTTCAAATTGTACAATATTTTTTCCACTGCAAACATATGCATCTTGATGCTCTTCTTGTTGGTAATCACAAATATGTTACTTTAGCTGAGCTAATTTTTTGGTTCTAGTTGTGCTAGTGTGTGAAGCCTGTGAAGGGTTACTGAAGACTAGCCCATGAAGAAAGCCAACGATCACTAGATTATAAATGATATTACTCTTAAAAGATTTTCGCAGTTTTCTCAGTTTACGATGTAGCTCGTATCGTCAGTGTATTATTTGGCCCTTTTCTCTACCCTTAAATATCTCGATTGCTTAACTGAACACGAAATCATTCAACACAAAATGATACTCATCAGTGTACACGTTGCAAACCTGACTTCAGTTCTTGGGAATCATTGTCGTTTTATAAAATTAAATTTTCAACTTACCTTCGCATCATCGGCCTCCTTTTCCCCCGCATCGATCGTATTGTACGTTGACGAAGCAGTTTTGTAAAATGCTCGAACTGTTTTCATACTTCTCAGTAAAAACCACACCTTTTGGTCAATTTAGCACTGTTTATCAACAATGAAACGCAATCTAATGAGGCCATTACTTTGCCTAGCACCCAGACCTTATCTTCCCGCTAACGCTTGACGTCACGATTACCTACACACGACGTCACAAGTTCCCAGCACCATGCTCGCGCTATGTGCTCGGTCTACAACGAACGCCTAAAGGACTAGGTCGAGTCGAGATTTATTAACAGAAAAAATGATGTTTGTAGTCGGGTGAACTGTAAAATCAAACTGTATTACTGTAGCTTTGTATCCAAAGGGACGAATGGCACATTTGGATTTCGCCCAATCAAATGAATGACATAACATCCGGAAAATTAACCGCTTTTTAGCACAGCTCTGAACCCGCAGGTTCCAAGTTATCTGGAACTTTAATTAATGAGTAGTCCTTTCTCTCCATCACTATAACGCTTTATCTATTGCAATGTTTCACGAATTAACTGTCTTTTCCCGACCTCGGTTGTGTTTTACAGGCAATAATAGTAAATGTTACGGAAACAAATAATTCCGCAGAAAATCCTGTGATTTTTTTAAAGGAGAAGTTCATTTCAAAATGGCCCTTTTTTCTCTTCACGCCAACGAAAAGGTAATACAAATATATATTACTCGCCAAAATTTCAGGTTCCAAAGATAAATTGGTTTATATGCGTGGGTTTGGAATGAAGCTGAGTGTTTGTTGGCTTGGTGGTAAATTTTAATATAAAATCATCCTATTTTTGCACTTCCTTTATCGCCAGCGAGCCAACTTGATTTCAAGTATTCAATTGAGCATTTTGTTTGTGTTCCATTATTTCTTGGCTAGTTAACTATTTCTTTTATTTTCTGGATGTTCTTTGCGTTATAATGTAAACAAAACATTACATCGTTTTCTGGTGCCAGTTGTACGAGAAAAATAAAGAACTAAAAGAAAAGAAGCAAACAAACAAAAACAAAGAAAAGCAACCATATTTCAAGTTGCCACTCTTCCTGTCTTTTATTTAACAACAGCTGCAAATGTGAAACAATTACAAAGCACACCTAGTAATTAGACGAACCACTCGTTATATAATTAAGCAACTAATCATTGTCCCATTATAAGCGTTTATGCAGGAATTGACGTTTCCTCTCGGCATCTAAGCCTGAGGTTTAGGAACTTCTTCAATAAAGATCCGGGACACTGATTTATACCCTGTGTAGGCGTCAGCACCTCCTCCATAACCCTCGCAATCACCGACCCAGAATCCTACGCGTACCTTGCCCTTGTGGATGTTGTTACAGTGCCCCTCAATATGGCGGACACGGTGAAGATCTTTATGACCTTTTCCTTTCCACATGTACACAATACCGTCAATTGGCAGGGGAGCTGCACATTCAGCACCGTTGAAAGTGAAATACCAGCGTTTGCAGCAACCGTCACAGTTGTAGATTCTCAGGGCACCAGTCCAGTAAACATGGAGGGCTGTGTCAGAGAAGTTTTTGGTGAACACACAGTCCTGTAAAAATATTTTATAGACGGACGTTTATTTAAAGAAGATGATTACATGTTTTTTATTGTTTGTTACATCTTTGTGTTGCAATAGTAAACATTACACTTAAATAACATGAGTCGAATATGCAATTTTTAAACATACCTTTGTATGTATATTCGGTGTAAAAAATCAAAAAATAACAACTGGTAACAAGGGTCCTTAAAAATAAACTAAAGAAACGTTCCAAGCAGTAATTATAATGTTTACAATTTAAATGTAAGAACTGCCAAAGAATCATGCCTGTAAAAATCACAGCTTTAATGCGAAAAATTATATATGTCGAAGAGAACAAAACAAACAATATACTGATCATTCACCTTAATCAGACCGTAGTCTGTTTGGTCATTCAAGTTTTTCCATGCGCACTCTTTCCAGTTCTTATAAAACATCAGGCCGGGAGTCCCAGGGATTGCACTTGTTCCAGTCTCTCCGCGCTCCCCTTTTTGTCCGCTAGGACCCTGGATACCAGCTTTTCCCTTTGGTCCTGGCAATCCTGGAGGACCCAGTGGTCCGGTCATTCCCTGGATTCCCTGAATTCCGTCACGACCATCACGTCCATCCCGTCCGGGTATCCCTTGAGAACCAGGCTTGCAATGTGTACTAGGACATGCGCAGCAGAGGGAAGATGGCTTTCAAAAAATCACAGAATTAGTTACTGGCGTATGACATGCAAGTTTTGGAACACTGAATTGTATCTGATATCGCAAAGTAAAGTTGTCGTTGTATTCGTACTAGACTTGTTTTAGTATCGTACCGTTTTTTATGTTAAACCTGATGTATAACCTTTATTTAAACACGATGAGGGTAAAAAATAAGTAGCTTGAGGTCGTGTCTAAATGTAGTAACTAGTATATAAAAAAGTATTCGACTATAATAAGATAAAAACGCTAAACTACACGCTAAATATTCTTAATCTGACTTAAAGTGAAATTGTTGCCTTCAAACAGGCGACTTGGAGATTCTCTAACATCAAGTCTTGTCTCAGTTTTTAATTTGCGTTATGTCAGTTATGTGTCATGAAATTTTTTTTTTATAACACTTATTTTTGGAGACAAAAAAATGGCTTTTGGAAGCGAAAAAAAGTCACGATTTACAATGCGTTTTGATTCCATCTTACACTTATTCGTCTTTGTATCGGAACTGTTTTCGGTCGTCACCCTCGTTTTAGAACCGTCTTTTATTCATTCACGCTTATACGCTAAGGACAAAAAACCCGCACAATGTTTCAATTGAGCATGAACTGACCGGTCAGAGCTCTTGAGCCAGCGCTACGGTGATCACGTGACGTCACGTGACGTGCATCGTTTTCGACGCCCACACTACAACTGAAAAACGGCGATTTCGATGGGATATACTTTGGAGGGCGTTTTCCAATTGCGAAGTTTTCGGTGGCTGAAACCGCTGGAGTAATGTGGACGGAAGGCGAAAACGCAAAAAAAGCAAAAAGTGTCCGTTTGCAAACGAAAACTCATTAGTGTTTACAGAGCCTTATACTATACCTTGGCTTGGTCGCCGGTTTGCTTGTCGTGGCTGTTTCCCTGCACAGCACAGACAGTGACCAGCAAAATAAGCAATAAACTTGACATGGTGATGAGCTGTATGATTACTGCCAGTTAATTCAATAGTTTACGGTTTTCTGGTGCCCTGTGGATTTGAGTACATTTCCAAATTAGCCCGTGCCCCAGCAAAACTGATTCTGCTTATAAAAGTGGATCATAATACTTAAGATCTTCCCGTCTTAGCTTTGGCATTCTATTACATCTGGCCACATAATCTTTTGATGTGACTGAAAAACGTTTACTGAAAGAAAATAAACGGTTTGAGCAGAATCCAAAATTTTAAAGCAATCAGATGTGTATAAATTTTTGCAATTAGATGAACTGTTAAGGTGTTTAAAAACATGTGAATTTTTGTCAGTTAAAGTATGCTCTTTGATCCTTGTTGAAAAATGACGGGAAGTCTCGCCAATATAACGGGAGTTACATCCCGCACAAGTAAATTGATAAACAACAGAGGATCTAATAGCATCAGGAATGGGATCTTTAAAACTGAAGAAATTCTTTATTTTAAAAGAGGAAAAAACTAACTTGATGTTTAAGTCGCTGCAAAAACGCCTAGATAACTGTTTAATTTTTATCTGGGTTATATTAGATACATTGCCGATGAAAGGTAGTTTGAAATAGCGAGTGCTAGTGTTGTTAGAATTACTAATACTAACATCACTAGAGGAATTAAGTCTAACATTATCTAGATAACGTTTAATGATTTTGTCAATTATGTGGGAGGGAAATGAGTTACGTTTAAGAGTTTCTGTTAATTTATACACATCTGATTGCTTTAAAATTTTGGATTCTGCTCAAACCGTTTATTTTCTTAAATTAAAAGAGGCCTTTTACATTAATAGTTTAAAACCAGATTTAAACACTCAAGTGCAGCATGTCAACACCTTTTTATTTTAATCTTTTGTTCTATTAGTAACGGTCTAAAGCTCACACTGTGAGTAATTACTGTTCTAGACAGTACCAGACAGTACCTGCCACTTTGTAACGGCTTTACCATTATCTTTTGTTATTGTAATTTTACTTTGTATACATTTCTATTTTTGGATTTGTAGCTTGGGTATATATATATAGCCCTAGATTTTAAATTCTCAATAAACTGAAGATGGCATAAGTCATGCCGAAACATGTCTTTAAAAAGTTGTGTCGTGTTTTTAAAATTAGTAAGTTTACTGAAAGCCAGTAAGGCTTTTATCACGTAACACAGTCCGATCAAAATGATGCCAAAACTTGTTGACATGAAAACCTATAAAAATTCCGGTAAAACTATCCTATCTCTGAATAATTTAGGCTAATAACTTAAAAACTACTTGGTGAAAGTTTTTATTTTGGTCTAAACGGCAAAAGGAATATTTTGAGAATTTTGAAATAAATATATCAGTAGGGTTTAGAGCCATCTTATTTTTATGTTAAAATAACATGCGCAGAACCCTAACAACAGATTTTCATCGAGCATGTGCAAAAATGTTTCTTATGTTGTTTGGACAAAACTTCATTAAAACCAAAAAAAACTGCGACGAGTGTTTATTACCCTCAAAAGTTTTAAAATAGGTCTCTTTGACGTTGCCATGGTGCAACCTTTGAAGTGGACATGGTAACGAATTTTGATGTCGTAGCAGCTCTTAATTTGTTAAATGGTAAAAGCTATATAAACATTTTTACTAAAAGTTATCCTAAACTTTTTGGTGTAGCTGCGAAAGAATAAGAATACCGAAGACGGGAATGTTTAATTAATTTGGGTTACCCCCTTTAAATATCGTTCCTTCAGGAACGATGACGAAAAAAATCACTGAAAATTTATTCTTCGTCCAATCGCTACAAAATTTTGTAGAATGCGTGACAAGAGAATTACCCAATCCCCCCGCAAATTTGAGCTAATATACTTGAATGTGGCCTACACGACGTATTTCACGATGCGGACAAAAATCAATTGAAAATGGCGTCAAACGCGAAGTTTTCGTCAATTGCGGTTGTCAGGGCAGAGAGAGCTTTTGAGTTTGTTTTTAGAGAAAGAAGGCAGTAATAATGGGATGCCTATTAATCTTGATCGTCAACTGCGAAATACAAGCGATGAATCGATCGAAATCAAGGTGAGAGTTGTGTACTTGGTACGAACCGTACGAGGGCACATGGTCTGAAATGCAATGAAATGTTATTTATATTTGCTTTCTGCGTACAAAACCTTGCTTGTTGCTTAGAATGGATGTCTGAATTTATCTCTGAGTATAAGGAGATCGTAATATTTTGAGGAAAAGGGTTTTTAGGACAACAGAAGTAACAAAATATTCGAAATTCTGTGACGCTACTTGACCTAAATATTTATGTTAATTTATGCAAATTAGGTTAAAAATTTGCTTAGATAAATTGTAATAAATTCTTGTTTCATTCTTTTTCAGCCAGAATTGCTAAATATGTTGCCAAAATAACAAGGAACATTTTTGCTTTTAACTTTTTCTTATAACCTTAAACATTTGTGAAACTTGTTGCTTTTTGTCCAAAATTTTTGGCCATTTTATTGTAATTTAAGGTAATTAAATTAATATATTCAAAAATATTATGGTTTGTTTTGGACAAAAACATTTTTTCCTTAAAGCCTGTTCCATAACCTTTCAAAAGAGGTATGTCTTTCTTCTCAGTTGTAAATATCTCCTGAGAAAATAAATAAAAACCAAATGTGGTCAATTTTGACTGTTTTTTGGCCTTCCCTGCAAGAGACGGGAATGTTTAAACCATTACGAGCCAGCTTATTGACTATAAATAAAAACACCCCAAAATGCTTAGGATATTTTGGAGTCGATGCGTGGATCTGCAGTTTTATGTACAAAGAATAGTTTTCCAATTTGCAGCGACATGTTGCAGGGACGAAATCACAGCATTACGGAAAAATGTTGCAGGGACACGTTGCTGCGGCACATCCCCGGGGCTGACGTCGCTAAATCCGATGGCAATTTTATGACCTAAAGTTTTAAATTAAATGCAAAATCATTTTAACATAGATACAACTTTTAAAAGCAAAATAACCTGAAAGTAAAAATAACGGTGTATGTGAAGTTAGCACGGAGAGAAAAACTTGGTCTAAAGTACAATTGGCAGTGAAGACGGAAATGCGAGGAAACATTTGTTTTTTTGAAACCGAACTTAGACCCTAGCTGTGACATTCATTTATTTTATTTTTGAGTTCGACTCGATGGTGCATGTTTTGTTATACACGTCAGTACAAATACTGAGTGGCCCATTTATTTTCTGTTCAAAATATTTTTGTTTTCAATTTCACGACAAAGATTAAGACGGAATCCATCAATAAAACGAGAAATTTAATTTTATAGGACAAATATCAAGTACTGTATTAATTTAAATCTTATTGCGTTATTTTCTACCCTTTTTAAAAGCTAAAAATGTTAGTAATTATTCGTGATAACAACAACAACAATTTCTTATCAGAGCCTGAGAAAATGAATTTCAAAGTTTACAAGAACCATGTAACCTATAGGTAAAATTTTACGTGTAGCTTTTTTTTGTAAAATCGTCTTTTAAACTATTCAGTGGAACTCAGTGAAACTTTGTTTTTCAATGCATAAGATATTTAAAAAAGTAACACAGAAGTTTGCAATAACATGTAAATAATTTTGGAGCACATTTTTGTCCAATTAATACTCGAGGTCCTGGCGGATTCTGTCTTAACTGTTTAAATTGAGGATCATCGCTGCTACAAGTTAACCTAATGAGCCCAAACTGCATGTTGCACTGAATAAAGTCTGCAGAACAGGGGTTATTAAGTCTACCTGCGTCAGCTCTTGCGGTGGGGCATTCTTACTGGATCTTACCCATTTTAAGCCGGGGAAGAACAAAAACGTAAAGGTATATACTTGCCTTTCAAGTAGCACAGGGCTTGGATAGAGCGAAAACAGATAGCTTAGTGGTAGGAACAAAGATAGGATCGGATTGTTAAGAAATGCAAAAAAACATAACTACAAGGCAGAATCTACAACTCATCCAATACGTACTTGTCGCTGTACTGCTCCTCAGAAGGGAATGAACTTGCTGAACGGTGATCGATGTTGTTAGGTTGGTCGTGTTTAGTTTGTTCATCATGGTTTGTTTTCTCAGCGTTATTAACTTGGATATAATAACTTCTAAGTGTTCTGTTTTAAATAAACAAAAGTGACTGACCATTTCAGATCCATCAGGTTTATTTTTCTTCTTTCTAAAAAAACTTAAAAACCTAAAGTTTCTTGGCGTACTAGTTGTTAACAATTGATTAAAATTTTCTCATTATATCTCTAAAAAAGGCCAGACATGGATATATGAAGTGGATCAAACTAGAGGAAAATTTTGAAACGAGCTTTGGCCTTTATGGAAAATAAGCTATTGCCATAACTTGATCGGTATTCTTTTTGACGACTTTGAGAACACGTCGCCTGTGTTTATATACTTAGATTAATTGCTTTTACCGATGAGTTTGAATTAGCATCGATATTGGTTTATTAAAATGGTTTGGTTATAGTCAAATATATCTGTCAATATTGTAGCAACAGTTATATACTGGTTATTTCTTCTCTAAAAGAATAGCATTTTATTATTGTTTATGTGAACAAAGCACGGCTGGTGGGAAGACTGAATAATAGTTTTTTTTTTCAAACTCTGTTTCTAGGTACATCGAGCAATGCACGCACTGATTTCTCAGTCTTGTGAATATAACTTGAAAACATTATTAACCAGTGCTGAGAATGTCATACAGAAAATAAAATACGCCTTATTTCGGTAAAACGTAAAAACATATACCCTACATTGGTTTTTTTTTCGTGTTTGGACCTCGGCCTTTGTCCACAAGCTGTCAAAGGCTGATTAATGTGTTTGTTCGCCACATTAACGCACATAAACCTTAAGTGATCTGTTATTCTTCTTTTTGGCACTGTTTTAATTTCTTGAATGCAACTGTCAAAACAGAGCAGCTGTGGAGAAAACAAAATGCTACATTTCTCATTCTAATGCATGTCATCTCAGAGGTCCGGATAAATAAAAACCGGACCTATGTGCTGAAACGGCGCTAATATTTCAGTTTTCGCAAAGATTGATTAAAATTTCGCAGTGAAGCACAGACCTGGGGTTGGGATGGAGGGTGCACTACAGACAATAAGCTATAGGTATGCCGTGGAGATTCTTAATCCCTGTACCTAGTTCAGGATGAAAAATCGAAAATGGATACCTTTTTAAAGCCAAAGGCATAGAGGAGACAAAACATAACTAATTTTTTTTACAAAAATTCTCTTTATTAATACTTCTGCAATCAACAGATGGGTTTTATAGACCATATCGTTTTCGTTTAGCTGGAGTTTACGTATTACAATTATAGCCGAGGACCTCTCTATTTCCCCACCTGAACGTTTTAATTTGGGTTTTAATCTAGACGAGGCAAGTGCCACGTCTTGCCTCTTGCTAGTTACGGCCCTGCTATGTAAGGATCACACCGGGACAAGATTCACTAGACCGGGATTAAAGCGCCGAAAGAGAAAAAAAAAACTGCCCAGGGCTTTTTCCTTGGTAATGTGGAAGGGGCGGGAGAAGGGAGAAAAGAAAAAGCAAAGATAAGGAACTGGAAACGAGGTTTTATGCCTCTATATCTATCAATTCAATCCACGTCACTGAATGCTGTGCTGTCAAACATACACGATTGGAAAATAAACCTTCTCAATATTAACAATTAACGGCAATCCCGAAACGTTAATCTTTGTTATGCAAAACTCTTAACTTCTACGATTCTTCAGTTGTTTTTATTTTTGCAATCATGAAAATGTTTAGAGTTTGTAACTCCTTCTATTTTAAACAACGCATGTCTAGAGACTCTTGGTTTTAGGCCATCGTAACTTGATTAAAAATATAACACAAACAGCGGTGATAAACATTATGAAAAATCGCATTTTTATAAACTTGACGTTTCGTATGCTAAGCTACATACATTTTCAAAAGTATGACCGTTAAAATTTTTGGCAACTATTTATATATTGTATGAAAGGGGTCTGGAACCGAGACTGTGACAATTGATCTACAGCAGTAACTTAATATTTACATTTTGGTTAATAAAGTAACAACCTCTCACTGCCGACATTGGCATTTAAAGAAGGTTGTAGTTCATTAATGTATTAAAGATCTCAGGAAGCTCTTGCTGCAAAATGGTTACCCTCAAGGCATTATCACGTACAACGTTAACGATGTTTTGAACAGACACAAAAACAAGCCAGACACCCCTGTTGCGACAGTTCCTAAAAAAGATGTCATAATCCTGTTACCCTACTTAGGTCTTCCGAGCATCCAAATCACTAAACGCCTTAAATCCTGTGTATCCAACTTCTACTCTTTCGTCAACCTCAAGATCATTTTTCAGAACACACGCCGCATCAAATCCTTCTTTCCGTACAAAGACCGCCTCAACCGTTCTCAACGATCTAAGGTCATCTACAAAGCTAGCTGCTGGGACTGTGACTATGTTTACATTGGGAAAACAAAACGACGATTGCATGACAGAAAAACTGAACACTTTAAGGCCCTCACTAAATGCGACCATCAATCAGCTATTACTGATCACATAAAAACCACAGGCCATAACATCAAATGGGATCATTTTGAAATCCTCGCGTCAGGCAAAACCGACCTCCACTGCAAGATTAAAGAGACCTTATACATTAATGAACTACAACCTTCTTTAAATGCCAATGTCGGCAGTGAGAGGTTGTTACTTTATTAACCAAAATGTGAATATTAAGTTACTGCTGTAGATCAATTGTCACTGTCTCGGTTCCAAACCCCTTTCATACAATATATAAATAGTTGCCAAAAATTTTAACGGTCATACTTTTGAAAATGTATGTAGCTTAGCATACGAAACGTCAAGTTTATAAAAATGCGATTTTTCATAATGTTTATCACCGCTGTTTGTGTTATATTTTTAACGCATGTCTAGTTTACAAAAATGATTTCTTTGCAATTTGTTGATTTCAAAGTCATGTAAATCCAAATAATTTTTATCACGTCGTCCCAAAAAAAGCAGCAGAAGGCCTCATTTAAGAACTTCCTTTTGTAAGATTCTCTCAGTTTGTAAAACAACAACTGTAGCTTTACTTTGGGGAAAAGGTTGAAGGTTCCTTTGCACGTTTGAGTTTTCGCTTGGGACAAAAACTGAGTGTTAGTTGACTTGGTGGTCACTTAAATCTCGTACCTCATTGCTTTGCTATTGTAAAATAGTATTGATCTGAGCATTTTGTTTGTGTTTAATTCTTCCTGGCCATGGCTAGTTCTCTAATTAAATCATTTGTTCTGACAGTTCTTTGCGTTACATCGTATACAAAATATTGCATCGCTTTCTGGAGTCAGTTGCAACAGAAAAGAAAGAAAGAAAAGGAAGAAAACAAACAAACAAATAAAGAAAGAAACCGTTCCTTCTAGTTGTCAATCTTCCTGCTTTTTATTAACAACAGCTGCAAATGTGAAACAATTACAAAGCACACCAAGTAAGCATACAAACCACTCGTTATATAATTAAGCAACTAATCATTGTCCTGTAAGCGTTTATGCAGGAATTGACGTTTCCTCTCGAGATGTAAGCCTGAGGTTTAGGAACTTCTTCAATAAAGATCCGGGACACTGATTGGTACCCTGTGTAAGCGTCAGCCTTTGCACCATGCTCACAGTCACCAACCCAGAATTCCACGCGCACCATGCCTTTGTGGATGTTGTTACAGTGCCCCTCAATATGGCGGACACGATGAAGATCTTTATGACCACGTCCTTTCCACATGTACACAATACCGTCAATTGGCAGAGGAGTTGCACATTCAGCACCGTTGAAAGTGAAATACCAGCGTTTGCAGCAACTGTCACAGTTGTAGATTCTCAGGGCACCAGTCCAGTAAACATGGAGGGCTGTGTCAGAGAAGTTCTTGGTGAACACACAGTCCTGTGTAAAAATTATGATACAAGATAATTCAAAAATTCAGTTTACTAGAATCTGAAATAGTTAGAAGGAGCGTTTTGTTGTTTGGGTTTGAAAAGTTCATTTTCAGTTTTGTCCGAGCTTTGTGAGAATTTTCTCACCTCATATCAATCTTTTTCCTTAATTTATATAGCACATTCAAACAAATTTTTTTGGATAAACATATAAACCTTTGAAAAATTTACCTTGATCAGACCGTTGTTTGGCCGTCATTCAAGTCTTTCCATGCGCACTCTTTCCAGTTCTTATAAGACATCGCACCGGGAGTCCCAGGGATTCCACTCGTTCCACTGTCTCCACGCTGCCCCTTTTGACCGGGAGGACCCTGCACACCAGGTGTTCCTTTGGCACCATGAATTCCTTTGGGACCTAGAGATCCCTGGGGTCCGGTCTTCCCTGGGCTACCCTGATCACCTTTGGCTCCTTCACGGCCATCACGGCCATCACGGCCTGGTGCCCCAGGAGACCCAGACTTTCCGTGTAAACCTGCAGGGCCTGGTACTCCAGGGAACCCAGGTCTGCCGTGAATACCAGGGACACCACCATAACAGAAAGAAGGAGGTTGCTGGGTTGGAATAAGAAACGAGTCATGAGTTATTAATGAGAAAGTCAGTAAAGACAAATCTCTTGGCAACGTCAGGTGAAGATACGAGTTTTGCATGTTTGCTGATTAGATTTAATGCATATTTTATCCATTACTTTTCCACGCCAAAAATCAAAGGCTGTCGACTTTTCCATGCCTTCTGTTAAGATGCCTATGTAGCTGCGTTTTTTCACTTTTAAGTTTTTTGGATTCAAGCAGAATAGTTCATAACTATTAACATCACAATGCTGCACACTGTTTTGCACAATACAATTATTAGGTCAGGTTATGTAGTTAGGCAACTTGACGAGCAAATATATGGTTCTTAACAGCTGCTTAGTTCAATCTTCCTCCTAGCCGCTGTATGGTTTCAAGTTAAACAAACAGCATACCATATTTGAGGACGGTTGTTTTGTGGTTTTGTTGCCCTCCGCAGCACAATAGATGGCAAAGCATGACATCACATACACCATGGAAACCACAGAGACTTTACTCATAAGAAGGGCCATTTCTTCTTTACGATTTTCTGTGGAAAAAGGTAGAAAGATTTAAGATCAAATCCACCGCGCCGATTGTTAAATGAAGTCATTTATTGTATTGTTATCATTAGAAATTAAAGACCGTCTGCAATGATGGCAAGAGGCAATCCTGTAACAAAAACCATTTGTATTTCAAAATCTACGACAACAGTTTTTGCATTTTAGAGACAGAAAATCTGATCGCTTAATATTCAATATTTGTCTTCCCCACAGAAGAGGTCTTGAGCGCAGTCATGGTGCTTAATAAAGAGTTATTTGATATTTTTTTTTGATATTTTTTGCCACTCTTGCCTCGTCGCTGTATAACCTCGAGTCGAACGACTCGCGATAAAACAAGTTTGTGAATACTAATTTAACAGCTATATTAAGATTATTTTTTTTCTTACAGGGAATGTAATTGGCCAGAACAACTTTTTTTGTTACCCATTTGACCAATGAAATGCAGTCTTCTATTCGTAAGTTACCTAATGCTGACGTGTTGCATTAGTTGATGACCTTGACGATCCTTTGACTGAATAATTTTCTTCTCTTATTTGAGATACTATACCAATTTATTTTTTTAACGCAAGACAAACCAAAAAGAGGACCGAATATTTTCTGCTCAATTTTCGTAACGCAACTTACAGTCAAAAGATTATCCATGTTTAACTGAAGTTATGAAAAATGTATTTTCTACTGGTATGCAGTCAATACAGTTCATTAACAGGTTTTTGGTTATTTATTTCGCTGTGTATGACACGCCGCTTGGGCGTGCCCCTTGGGTATCTCTGATTGGTTTGATAAGGTATTTATAGACTGTTCAGAGTTGTTCAGTCCTCTCGCTTTCGCATTCCATGCTGACATTGAAGTTGTAAATCCGAAGTTTTGAGTAATCCTATGGTTGCAGCAAGAGTCTTCAAATCCAGAGTTAGTTAATTAAGTGTCCTCCCTGTTCAAGAATTACCTGTCGTCCTAGTTCGGATAGTCAATTAGAATTCGGAGGAAAGTCGAAAATCGACATTGAAGCATTGTAGTTTAAATTCATAGTAATTATAAGCTGTTTGAGTTGAACGTTCGCTCAGCTAGAGATCAGCCTGGATAAACCGTCAGAAGTCTGCAAGCTGGTAACGGAAGGAGGACAGCTCACAACGACGCGGCAGAAGGCGATAAATCTCGCGGATAGAAGCAAAGACGAGTTGTTGGCTCTACATGTATACGAGTCGGACGAGCTTGCTTGTCAGAAGATGCAAAGAGAATTGACTGTCAGCCGAAAAGAAGAAGGCGGATTCGGACGCTAATTTCGCAGTATTCTCAAGAGGTTCTAACCAACTAGCAATTTAGCCTTCTCGCGGTAAGATCTTATATTTTTTACTTTGTGATGTCTCGCGTAGGTTGGATTGCCTGAGCATCCAACCATCATTCCCTTGGTGTGTATTTTTTGCAGTATTGAAGAAGAAAATAATTTACGTTCGTTTGAGCGTAGCGAATTAGAACGTAAATGTATTTTCTACTGGTATGCAGTCAATACAGTTCATTAACAGGTTTTTGGTTATTTATTTCGCTGTGTATGACACGCCGCTTGGGCGTGCCCCTTGGGTATCTCTGATTGGTTTGATAAGGTATTTATAGACTGTTCAGAGTTGTTCAGTCTTCTCGCTTTCGCATTCCATGCTGACATTGAAGTTGTAAACCAGCCCGCCCGCCCGCCCATTTCGTTTTTGTTATCTTGTCTTATTGATTGCTTGTCAATTTTATACATGTTTTTTTGTCCGAACAGAATGTGTTGCAGGTGTTAATTTTTATTTCAAACGGCGGACAGTGGGCTAAGGACTGCAGGTTCGGAAACTTTTGCAGACTGCAGTAAAACTAAAGTAGTTGAACTTCCCATTAATTACTGGAGCAGCGCCGCTTCCACTAAGCCCGCCGGCATCAGGAGCACGCAATGATGGGGCATCGAAATGATATTGGTAATGTCGATCTGTTTGACGAATTGAATGAGGTAACCAGGGGCGGATCTAGGATTTTTCAAAGGGGGGTGGCTGTTTACCAATATTTTTGTTTACTATATTGTTCAAGCCCCGTTTGTTTTTATGGGGGAGGGGGGGGGGGGTTCGGGCTTTCAGGCAGTGTTTTGAAAGTGGGAGTGCAGATGATGTTGGGTCTGAGGCCCACATGTAATAGAGTCGAAGGCTCCATTCCCCTAGGGGGGTCTGGGGGCATGCCCCCTCAGAAAATTTTGAAAAGTTGAAGCCTCTTAGACGTGATTTCCGCGATTCTGAGCAGCTTTGAACAGCTGTCAATTAAGTTATTAAACCACTGTTTTTCCTTGATAATTTGGCAAAATATTCTTTCTTTAACTTACCTCGAGTTATATTTTGGAGAAAAAGTCTTGTTCTTATGAAATGAACAGTGATTGAAATTTAAACTTGACAGGCCAGGAACTTACAGGAAAGAACAGATATGCGTTTTTTTGCTCACCCACGTGCGTGAAATTTTTTAGCCCTTGGCAAAGTGGCCTAGGGACAACTTAAGCGACTTTGCTTGCTTGTGAAATCGCTTCGATGCGAAAAAAACGATACGAAAACTCGTTAAAAAAAGATGTAAATGGAGAAAAAAATCATTCCAGCAAGGCTAAAACAATTCTTGAAAGTTTAAAGGAATCTAACTTTTTAAAATTATACACACATGTTTTGTTACATTAAGCCAGAAGTTCGTAAAACAGGCTGTCGAAAATCTCCTATTTTGGAAAAATGGCCTTTCTTAACTTTGTACGGCCGCCTGACTATGAAAGGTGGATGGACATTGTCCTTATTTTCTATTTTAATATGTTTATTTTCATTTTTCTGGTGGATCAAGGGGGGTGGCTAGCCACCCAATCCACCCCCCCTGGATCCGCCCCTGGGTAACACAAAAATCAGATATGAGCGTGAAGTTTCTACTAGACCAGGTGTGTTGCAAGTTATTAAAGGGCAGTCTGGGAAGAAATATTCATTTCTGTTATTTTTAGGCGTCTCAGAGATTATTGTATCAGTTGTTTTAGATGGTTTTCGTCTTCCTTTCAAGAAGATTCCCTCAGAAATTTTTCAAAAGCTATGTGTTATCTTTGCATCATTCTGTATTTGTAGATAAGCTATTTAGTGCCTTTACATTTTACCGGGTTGGCAGAAGTTAAGGCTCCTTCTTATATGGTTTACCCTTTAGTGTTTCGAATTAACCCTATGGAAGAAGAGATAAACATTTTTATGAACAAGGATTTAGTGCGTAAACGGGAATATCACTTTGCCCTATTCTATAAGGGAGTATTTATGGTTTTGTTTGGTCTAAGTGGCTATTACCTATCACCTATATTCACACCCTGATCATCGTACATTTATATTGTTAGGTTTTCGCTTGCTTTTCGTTAGGTGACGCTTAGTTTAGGTGTTTTTCTGTTTACTGTATTTCCATTTGGGTTGGATCTTTATTCCATGCCTCAAGTCGCTCGAACTGAATATTGAAGGATTTTAAGGGGGTCAACATTGTTCTATTCCTGGACGAGGAGAAGTTGATCCATATTGATTATTACTCTTGTGCAGTCTTAGATCCAGTTTACGGAAGTTCAGATTTATTTTTTAGCTATGGCGGGAAGTTTTAGTGGACCCTTGTTAATTTTCGAATGGTATAGTACAGAACACTATCTATAGAACAATTCCTATTTCGGATAGACGGTTATTTTTACTTTGCATTTCTGTATGTCTTCATAATTGTTTCAGAAAAAAAAAGTTTATGGGGAATTGTTTAGCCTGGCTTGGGGGAAATTTGTTTCCATTGGTGTAGTATTTGAGGACATTTCCCGAATTATGACCAGTTATTACAACAAGGACATTGAGGCTGCGCAGGATTACGATTTCACTAGACGTTTACTTTGGCCCAATTTATTCTCTAAGAAAACATGTTGAGTATTGAAGTGGACTGGACAGGATGAAATTGAAAAGTCATTATGGATTGGCCCGTCTTATTGTATTGTTAGCTCAGATGCTAGTGCCACAAAATGTGGCGTCCATTTAGGTAACAGTGAACAAGTGCGCCATAATGATAACTGGGTGCATGTATACACGTTTGTGGTATGACTTGTCTGGAAAAGTTTTTGTCATTTCAGCAAGGCTCTTATGTTAAGTTGGTTTTAGATAGTTGTTCGTTTGCAGAGTATTACATTCGAGTAGCACGAAGTTGAAGTTTACATGTTATATAGCCCAAAATTTTCAGCTCCTATTGACAGCGGTGTCAAATTGTATGCTATGGTTTCCCGTACGGAGCTCGTTGTGAGGATTATAAAGTCGCATTATTTACATGTATACATAAATGGTTGACTAATTACAACTCATCATGTTTTCAAGCATTGAATATGGGTGGGAATCCCATATAGTGGTCTACTTTGTCAGTTTGGCAACAACTAGGTATGTTTTCACTTTAGTTTTTGAAATCCATGCAGGACTTACGGAGTGGATTTATTAATTCACTAGGTATTCACTGCTCGTATACATGCATGCAAGGCCATTGCCACATTTATCGTACTGTTCTGGACCTCGTCTCGTTTTTTCCTAAACTTTCAGAATAATTGCTCGTTTTGCAATAGATGGCAAGCTGTTTATAGTCTTTATAGCAAGAGTGTACTGGAACATCGGCGAAATACTGTTTTACTTCGAGCAGATTCTTTCATTTCAACATTGGTAGCTGTTTGTATAAAGTTTTCGCTGATTACAAGACCGCTGGGGCAGTTTCTATTTATGTTTGGTTAATATTTGATTGACGTTATCAGCAAGGAGGCGCTGGCCTGACTTTGGGACGCTTGTCCATTCACTCGTCAGAAGGAGGCGCTGGCCTGTTTTTGGGACGCTTGTCCATTCACTCATCAGGAGGAGGCGCTGGCCTCATTTTGAGTCACTTGTCTGTTCACCTTTCAGAAAGGAGGCGCTGGCCTGATTTTGCAGAGCAATTTGTCTGCATTCAGCTTATGTTAATTTATTTCAGTTTATGTGCTCGCTCGCTTCCATGTAGGTTTATATGGATACAAATGCCTGTCACTTCTCTTTTTTCTTCATTATAGATGTTAACTATTCAAGGTTATCAGAGGAGCCCCCAGCTAGCAAGAAACCAAGCACGAAGGACGTCCTGAAGTTGTTTATGAAGGTTACTTCACAGCAAAAAGATATTAAAAAAAAAAAAAAAAAAAAAAAAAAATCGTCAAGTTCTTTATAAGATGCGGTATCTTGTCCTCATACTGTCTCAGTTTCAGTTGTATCGCTTTACAAGCCGCATGCGCATCTTACGTAGTTTCAAGTCTTATGCAGCTTTTATTTTGATTCATGTCCGCATTATCATTAATCATTTGGCCGGATAGCTCAATTTGAAATAGTTTTTTAACAGCGGTTCAGCATTTGTTAGGGTGTTTATCTCTGCTAATAAAATCATCGATAAGTATGCTGCTCCATCAACAAGCCTGAAGGACTTGCGCTTAGCTTGCATATGTTTGTTAGGTAGCGAAAGATTCTTCGAAATGATGTATTGAATAGTTTGTTAACTTAAGCTTAGCTTTTGGCATTTTGGCTGTTCATTCTAGTTATTTGTTCCTTACGTACATGTGGAAATCTACTGATGTTTACAGTGAAGGGACTAATGTTTAAATTAAGAGGTTATGTAACTATATTATCTCGTCTCAACAACAGCTTAACATTATTGGATCAATAAGTTTTTTGTGGTTTTTCAATACCGTCTAGCAGAATGGTACCAAGCTGTTATGCGCAAGATGTAGGGAGCTATTGAAGAACTGTAAAGGATCTTGCTCTGAGTATTTCATTGTCATTGATAGCATAAGCTCGAAGAAGCTACATCCGTGGTTAGAAGTAGCGCCAATTTATCACAACGATTACTTTTATTACATTGTACATATAATTATTTTGAAATAACTGCTCACCTTATCCTAACTGATTTAATAAGTATTTTGGTACTTCTATTTTTTCTGGTAGGCGTCAACATTAGCTCTAAACGTTCCTTTTTCACTGTATGAAATGATCAATAAATGTCAATAAATGAATATGCTATCGATATTTTCAACTCACCATGAAATTTAAATGTTGCGAAAAGTTTGAAACTACTTTGGATGTCATGAACACTCATAAGAACAATTCATTGTAACAACATCAGACAATTGTATAAATTGCAAAATTGTGCTTGAAATAAAAATGTCTCTGTCCGTTTTCACTGACATCATTCAGTTTGTTAATTTGGTTATAAGTGACTCGTTTTTTCTTTACAAAGACTGTCACCATACAGTCATTAAAATGCAATTTCAATTTACGGCATATGGACAGTTAAGCTTGTTAATGATTCTTCATTAAACACGATTAATACAATAAATACAAGAAAGAAGGAATTTTGCGGGACTTTACTGAGTCTAATGACTTGTTTATTTCAAGAGAAAATGACTGAGAAAATAACGTATCTTTTTGAAGCAAAGTTATTGCGCATTTGGATCGCACGATGTTTCGCAAGTTGATGCTTCGGTATTGAAATTCGGTAAACATGCTTTAAGTTTAGTTTCCAAAAATGCGCTCAAGCAGAACAATATATAAAGAAGGCACATTTAAAACAGTCACTAACCTCTCTTGCAAACTTGCGTGTCTGGAAATCTGCAGACAATAATCTTTATACTGGAGAGAAAGGAGAGAGAAATGTTAGATTTAACATTAAATCAAGCAAAGAAGCAGAGAAAATCAAAGTTGTGGCTTACACAGTCAGCCAAGAAGCTCTTGTCTTGTCGCTTTTAGAACAGGAGTAGAATTGATCCCGATAAAACAAGTTTGTGAAATACAAACAACTTTGTTTAGACTAAAAGTTGCATTCTTACAAGGAATTTTATTCGCTGGAACAAACTTTTTATTAGCAGATGGGAACGAAATGGTCTTTCATTTGTAAGTTATAATTACCAAATATTGATTGCATAAGATAATGATTTCGATGAATATTTTTTCTCTAGCGCTTTGTTTTCAAAGTTAAAGTTGATACAATTTTTAAAAAAATAAAACCAAAACAGAATTTTGTATTTCCCCCTTCAATTTCCCATGCACAACGTATTGCTAGACACCTCAACTATATTGTAAAGTAGCAGCTCTAACAAAGACGTCCTTTTTTACGCTTCTGAACTACTTGGTCATTCCTTTGTCATAATAATGTCTGAACGCGATGAACATTTCCAAAATGAAAGTTGCCGCTTTTTCCAATAAAAAAAAATAGAAGTTTCACGCGGTTAATAGGTACTGATGAATGTGTCCGCACCAGACACGCCAGGATTTCGAAATCGACGCTCGCTGTTACAAAATATTAATTGAAGTTTGTTGGTTTCGTTGAGAGAGACTCTTTTTTACTTAAATCATTTTTCAATGCGTCGCCCAGATAATGCTGTCAGTGTCCGTTTAAGATGTGAAAGTTCGGACGCAGTCTCGGTGATAGCACGAATTGTGATTCGCCATATATAGCTCCCCCCTCCACCTCCCGCTCCACACTGCAAACCAACAACTATACGGTACGTAAAATAGCACGAAAGATGACATTTAAAACTTGTTGGCAATCGTGTAGACGATGCAGCTGATCGCAGAATGTTTCACAAATTTACGGTCCAGAACTACCTTGACAAAATCGAAAAATTTGTATTAAACTGTTAATGCCGGCCAGACTTCTTTTTAAAACACTCTACCGTGACAGTATAAAAGCACAGATTTTTAAAATATGCAATCACTTACCTTTCTAGTAGAATTGTGTCTCTCCGAATCTGTAAGTGACAACTAGGCTGTAGAAGAAGAGAGAGAACTGTATGTTACATTTCAGAACTGTTATTGAAAAAGGAAGACTGACGCGAAAGTAAAAAAAATAAAACTTAGCGGTAACTTACACCACAATGTACGTCGTCAGCAAAGTCCCTTTTTGCGTCCATGCTTTTTAGCCCTCCAGTCGGCAAATGGAATGATTCTGGACATAACGCGTTTGCAAATTAATTTCGCAACTATATTTTGAGGGACGTTTTCTGTATAATATTCTCACAGGCATTGTTGTTCGACAGAAATCAATTCTATCATTCGCATGGTTACAAAATACTTTTCTCAAATGATGCAAGTTTGACAAATAATTATAACCTTTAACATATATACATCCAGTAACTGTATTTATTACGCTTAAACAGCAAGAAATTAGTGTTTACCTCTTAATTCTCAGCATTCTGTCTCAGAGCTTGCCGGAGTAATGACGTTCCCTCATGTTTTAAAGAATTTCACACCGTTGGGCTTGCTGATTGTATCGATCGTTAAAAAAGAAATTTAAAAGAAATTTAATAGCCGGATTAAAGACATAGCTGTAGCTATAAGTTAAAATCTGTTTACGTGGCGGCCAGACAGTCTTCATGCAAATCAAACTTCCCAAAGCGGGTAGCGAAAAGAGTAAAAAATCTTGCAGCTATTTAACTCTCATTAAATGGTTATTTTCGTTGACTTTTGTCGAACGAAAAGCGCCGGTTACTTGAACGCTCCAATAAGTACTTGTCCCAAACCCTCGAGTGTTTCAATGTAAATATTTGTCATTTATATTTTTATAAGTGAATTGTTTGATGGTGAATATTTGAGTTCCGGGTGATTGCGTTTGTTTGACAGGACATTTGAATATCGCAAATAGAATGTGATTTATTATAATTAACACTTCGGGCTATAACCATGCACTCGATATAATTAACGCTTCCTGTTTCTGCCAAGGCGGATTTACGAATCATCGTAGTGTTCGAGATAAACCGCCCATATAACACAGCATATATAGTAGTAGTATAACTTTTTTTGGATTTTTATTTGGAGGATAAGAAACGAAAGCTAGAATGGATCATAATTACATAATCACGATCTCACTGTCTCGTCAAGCAATATAGCTAAACAAACAGGAAAAGATTACCATACACGCAGACGTTTGCGTGACACGCGTGACTCTCAGTCTCTCGCGCGCGTTCATTGAAGAACCGTGAGCGGTTCGACCACGAGTTCGACATTTAAGATTGACTAATGACCTTTTAGTTCACTGCCGCTTAGATGTGATGCCATCAGGAGCGATATAGTGTTTATGGGAATTAAAAGTCGGTAGTCTCCTTGGAATCAGAGATGGGAAATTTTCAACGTATATTTCCTTACTAACTGAATTTGAAGTTTTCCATGATCACAGTTGCTCGCGCGCTTTCGACGAAGAGATACAGAAGGTATGTGAACTGACTAGGCAGTGGGGGTGGGGGTAGGGGTGGCTGAAAATGCGACTGCATGTTTCCTAACGTAAACATATCTAAACTCTTAAAAATTATTGAGTAAATCTCTTTTATTCGACTTCACAGACCGAATATTACAGAAAAAAAAGAAAGACAGCTGAATTCGGGCTTCCTTATTTCCCAGTAGTTAACGTGCAGTGAGTGAGAAATAAGGAATTGTCGTGATATGGCGTGGCACATATTTTAAGTACGTTCTAATTAAAATGAGTGTAGTTAATACACAGAGCTGTCAGCTGCCTCGAATACCTAGAGTTGGAGGGTAGCGCATTAGCACAGACGTTCTCTTAAACTCGGAGTTCCAGAAAAGTAAAATTCAGTGAAGTAAATATTTTCTGTCCTGAAAATCCGAAAATCGTACTTTTTGAAAACTGAAGTGTTTGCTATAGGGTGAATTTAAAACATAAATGAAGAAAAAAAGGTTTCGCAATTGTAGAAAAATTTGCCGTAAAATCCGCTTATTGCTTGTGTTGTCTGCATGTGTTCTTTTAGAACATTGAAAAATCTTTCCATTTGAATGCTTTTGTTCTGATTCCCTGAGAATAAATTTGGCGCAAAGCTCTAAAAAGCTTAGCAAAACGAAACTTTCGTGATATGGGGCGTTAAGGCGTTAACGTTTGCAGTTCAATTAGGTTAGCGCTGATACGCATCTGCAACAAAGCTTTTTACCCAGAAACTGTTATCTGTGTTATGGCAAACTGTTCGCGTCTACGTTTGTTATTAATGTTTGTGCGTATTGAGTTTGTTCCAATTATCTTAGGCCGACGGATTAGAAAAGCTCGCTATTTAGTTAATTTTTCAGTGTCCATTTGACTACCCGGCATTACTAATCCTTTTTAGAACGATTTTAGGGCCAACAACAACAACAACAAAACTGTTATCAATTCAGATGTCAGAAGGGAAGGCAAAATTAGTTCTTCAAGAAAGGAAAATTGGAAGCACCGCACCATGACTTTCAGGAAAATTAAAAGAATAAAATGTTAACCAAAATTGGAAAAGAATTTCGTGGTAACTGGGGCGAAATTGAAGAAGTACAGTTGGCCGGGTGTTTACAGATATGTGTGTTCAAGAAAATCATGAGTGAAATATCATTTTTTTTATTTTGTTGTGCAACAGAAGGCAGAAAAAAAAAATCCAAAAAAACAGTGGCAACAGAGTAAAACTGAGGCTGCCTTTTTGATACACGGAGTTTTAGCTTGAGCTCGGATGTCTCAGAGGTAACAGTTTCTTTAGAAACTAATAATTTTGTCTTTGGTACTGGCATTTCTCGCTTGGTCCTCATAGTTTTACGTGATTTGTGGAATCTTGTATTATCGTTATTTTTTTTTTTTACTTTTTTTCTTCTTTAGCTTCTTCTATTAAACTATACTTGCAGCTTGTGCCTTTACGAATTTCCCAAATTTTGTACCTGTTGTAATTTTTGAAGTCTTCTGTGACATGCACTGTGGAAATCACTTACAGTTTCAATGCGCTTTCAAAAATTTTAAAACTTTCAAACTTTATCCCGTTATTTTCACAAGCCAGTAACAACATTTGGTATATTTAGTAATTTTCGCGTAGCTGCGTTTAATCCTGCAAATATGTCATAAGGAGAGTTCCGCAACTGAATGGCATCAAAAAGCAGACACATTTCCATTAATCTTCCTGCCTTTTATTTATAACAGCAAACGAGAAATCTTTACAAAGCACACCCAATAATCAAACGAATCGCTTGTTAAATAATTTAGCGAATTGATCACAGTCCCATTATAAGCGTTTATGCAGGAATGGATGATTTGTCTCGAGATCTAAGCCTGAGGTTTGGGAACTTCTTCAACATAGATCCGGGACACTGAGTTCCAGCCTGTGTAGCCGTCAGCGTTTCCGTAACGGGGACAATTACCGATCCGGAATCCCACGCGCACCTTGCCTTTCTTGATGTTGTTACAGTGACCCTCAATATGGCGGACACGGTGAGGATCTTGAGATTTTGCACCCCCCAAGTACACAACACCGTCAATTGGCAGGGGAGCTGCACATTCAGCACCATTGAAAGTAAAATACCAGCGTTTGCAGCACCCGGTACAGCCTTGGACTCTAAGGACACCAGTCCAGTAAACATGGAGGGATGTGTCAGAGAAGTTCTTGGTGAACACACAGTCCTGTGCAAAAATATTGATTGATTGATTTAGTAGTAGTTTTTGTTTTTGTTCATGTTTATAATTATCGTGTTATTTCCATGCAGTTTTGAAGTTGCTTCCAGACATGATAATGCTGTTATATGACTTATATGGTATAGCATAAAAATTTATGTTCCATAAAATCTTACCTTGATCAGACCGTTGTCTCTGCCGTCATTCAAGTTTTTCCATGCACACTCTTTCCAGTTCTTATAAGACATCGCACCAGGAGTCCCAGGGATTCCACTCGTTCCACTCTCTCCACGCTGCCCCTTTTGGCCGGGAGGACCCTGAACTCCAGGTTCTCCTTTTGCACCATCCGTCGCGTTAACACCAGGACTTCCTTTAGGACCCGGAGGTCCCTGGGGTCCAGTCCTCCCTCGGTTACCTCTGTCACCTTTGGCTCCTTCACGGCCATCGCGGCCATCACGGCCTGGTGCCCCAGGAGACCCAGGTTTGCCGTGCATACCAGGGATACCACCATAACAGCTGGTTTGCTGCTTGGAATAAGAAAGAATTGTGAGATCCATTGGCCTAGACAACTGATTTTTTCATGAACGTATTTGCAAATGCTGTGTCATTTTTATACCTGCTTTATACTTTGGCGCCTGATATATATTTCCTTAGAGTGTTTTGTATTTTTTTTTTTATCAGCTGACAATTTTAATGAGAAGTTCAACAAAGAAATTCCTTTATACACCTTTGTTACAAAGAAATACCGAACGTTTTCTTTGGGCGAAATGAATTCACTCACGTAAATAGTTATCATGGAAGACCGGAATTTTGTTGTTTGATTCAATTCTTTTTAGACACAACAACGTTCTTTTTTCCATCCCTTTTCGTGGCGTAAATGCTGTTAAAAACAACTTGTTTTTGTTCCCAATGTTTCTACAGAAAGTATATATCTCGATGATTTCGCATGTTCTAATAGCTCAATTCGTTCGTTTCGTATTAACTCCTTCTACAACATTTCTTTAATAAAAATAATACTTATGGGGAAGGGGGAGGGGGGGGGGGGAGGGAGGGAAAGGAGGTGGTGATTCGTCACCGCCCCTTGCACAGAAGGTTATTGTTTTTACTCTTGTCAGAAATTATCGTTTGCAATAATTGTCACTTACCATTTTGTAGGATGGTTGATTGGTTTTGTTATTTGCTGTGGCGCAGTAAACCAACAATGACATCGCAAACAGAGACAATAAGGAGATCACAGAGACTTTATGCGAAGTGAAAGCCATTTCTTCTGAAGTCACGATCTGCTGCAGGAAAAGTTAGCAGAGACAATATCACTACAAATGTCGCAATTTTTTGACGTATCGATATCATGGAGTAAGTCCATAATGCCAATTTGGCTTATAAAAGCATTAAAATTCCGTGTTTTGATTAAATGTTCAAATGTAGGATTTCGATGAAACTTGTACATTGAGACAAAGCCTAAAAGGAGGACTTTTGAAATCTCGCGGGAAGCTGATTTTTAAACTAAGCCGATAAAAATGGGAATATACAAAAGTATATCAATTCAAACTTTCCCTCTAGCAGGATTATTGCTTTTTCAGTACTGGCTTGTTTGATGTGAACTAATATTGGGTACAAATTTGTTTTTTCTTTCAAAGAACGAGCGAAAGTTTTTCTGCATGATTCTAATTTTCTTAATTTTTGGGCAGATCTTCACACTCGTAGAAGAACCCAATGTTACTTATTATTAAAGAAATTAATAAAACTGTTCAAAACATAGAGCATTTTTTACAGTCTTATGATTTTTGCTTTTATCTGGAATGAAATCGATCTTTTTTTCTAGGAAGTGAAAATGTTGCTATAAAATTGATACGCGAAACTTTCGATGTGAAAAGGTTGAATTTTGTAGCCTGAACAGGCGTCTGAATTCAATTTTTCACTGGCGATAGATATTGGGATAACCGTTTAGTAAGTACGAGCAGAAAATACAGAGAAAATGGTCATACCTCAAAGCTCGAAGGTTCGCTTTTCTGTTCCAAGTACCTGTTGAACAACTCACTGTAAAGGAATGATAAGTAAGCTACGTGTACAACTGAGTTTTCAACCTTTCTGTTGACTTTGGTTCGTGTTCGGACCAGTTTGTTGTTGACTTTTAGTCGAACTGTTACAATAGAATATTACATTACTGATAAGGTTTATGACAGTTGCTTTGTCTTTATACAATAAGATTGGAGATTTTGAGTTCCTGTTACGTTGAGTCGAACAAATAAAAAGTTATTTTCGGGGTCAAAATTACGCTATGGTTTTCACAAAGAAACCACGAAGAGTTTTTTAAATACGCAAAAAAATTGGTTGATTGATACTTATCAGTTCACTAGCAAGTCCCAGATTGAATTTTTTGTCTGTGTACACTTAAACGAGCGATCTGAGTAAGAAACTTTTAGTTCGCAGTGCTTCATCTTGAAAGGAAAAATAAAATAAAAATAAATCACATTAATTGTCACAAGACCAGAGCCGCTAAATTGAGAGAATATTTTTATGCAGACATTATTGATTTTGAAACCGTTAACAGTGTGTTTCCTTCCAATGAGATATTTTACATTAAAAGATTCATGGCGCTTTGCTCGCTGTTAATTGTTCATATCTCACGAGTTTATTTGGTTTCTTGATTTTTTTATTATTTAACGTCATGTATATTTCTGTTTTTACTCAAACGACGATATTTACTTTGCGCAACTAGTTGTAAAAACGTTTCTTTTCGCGAAAAGGTTGAAATCATTTTGTAGAATCACTGCATCATTTTTTTGAGCTTGATATATAATTTCAGACTTTCGATTGATTAATCTTTTTTATTATGTTGCCTCAGTGTAGTGGATGTTGGTCTTGTCTGGTAAATTGAAAGAACTGAAGTGAAACATTTTTGAAATAAATCAAACCAAGGTGACATAAACTAGTGGTACGTCTCTGTTAAGACCTTTATTTGTAGAAATACGGAAATAAAAAAAATGGATTGCAAAATAGACCCTTTCGGTACTGAGATACAATTGCGCTTGACGTGAGACTAAAAAATGTCGTATTAAAGAGTTGACGTCGGTTTTAGAACAACGCGGCATACAAATGCTTCTCTCGGCGAAAATATTCATTTCAGTCGATCATCATAGTAAATGCTATTGTGAACCACTGCATCATTTTGTTATTAGCATGAATCTATAATTTCACATTTCGATTGATTGATATTTTTTCTGTTTCCACAGTGTAGCGGATATTGTTCTCGTCCTCTAAATTGAAAAAAGTGAAAAAATTTGGAAATAAATCAAACTAGGGTGACATGAATTGTGCGCACATCTCTTTTAAGACCCTCCTTTGTAGAAATACGGAAAAACGTAAATTAAAAAAAGAGACCCTTTTGGTACTGAGATACAATTGCGCTCGACGTAGAGGCTGGAAAATGTTGGAGTTGACGTCGGTTTTAGAACAACGCGGGTATACATCTCGGTGAAAATATTCATTTCAGTCGAACATCACTAATTAATCGCTATTCCCTTATTTGATTACTGAAATCCTTCATTTATCTACTGGAATATTTTATTTTTCCTACACGCACGAAATCTCTCTCAGGAGGTGTTCTCCTGGAGGCGAACCACTGACCACTGCATGACTCTTCGACCATGCATGAAAAGTGTTTCATGTAATAATTATCTATTGTAGTGTTTGCTTCGATTGTATTTTTCAATAATTTATTTTAGTTGTTCCTCTCTGTCTTGTGAACGCGGTATACTACCAACGGCCGGTAGTTTACTTCAGTACTAGATTCGTTTTAGCTTTTCTTCTTAACTTATTTTTTAGTGTTTTCGGCGTGTTTTTCCTTCTTTAGCATGCGAAATTTTTTTGTTTCACTCATATCGGGAGAACTTAGCTGGCACTTAAGATTTGTCACATCGTTGGTCACAAAAAAAAATATTCTCATTTGCCATTCTTTTCGACTTTTTTCGCAGTAAATTCTCTTAAATTATTGTAAAACTAGTAGAAGTTGTTGGCAGAACTGGATTTATGTTTGGCGATGTTCTTTCGCGTAAAGGTCGTTGATTTCGTTTTTCTTCACTTTCTTGCTCGAAACGGTAAGGCGGTGACAAAAAATTGGTTCTGTTGAGTCATAGTGAGCTGTGTTTTCGCCTTTTCAGTTTGTTTATAAGATATTCTCTATTGTAAAAGGCATGTGTGTAGAGGCACCAAGCGAAAAAAAATTCTTGTAATGCCCATCCCGCAGATAGATGTCGCCACATTTCTCGGCTATTCACGCTACATAGACTAGACGGTATTCGTTCGTCACTGTAAAGCGATTTTCGTCTGAGAGATTCTGAGATTAACTGCAGCCGGCTAATAACACCGAGAATTGAAAATCTGTTCGCTTGTCGTAATGTAACTTTGGTTCGCTATAGACGACTGCATTGGACGTGCGGGTCGTTTATGGTTTTGTATGTTTTAAGCATTTGAGAAAAATTAATAAAAAAAGGCTGAGTATCTTAGTAGGAGTCACTTTCGTAAAAACACATTATAGAAATTACATCTCATGATTTATACAAATATTCATTTGAGTGGACTTTCTGTGAACTCTAATTTTCGTATCGTTAAAATGGTCGATGCCCCTATGCTCACCAAACCTCTCTCAGGGGGTACTGTTCTCATTCCTACGAAATCGAATAAACTCCAATCACTGACTTTTCGACCTCATATTTGTGTTTCATGTTACAAACTAGGAGCCACAACCTCTGCAGGGGATGTCTATAGTAATAATTATTGATTACAGTGTTCGCTTCTAAGTCATATTAACATGATAACTCTCAGCCGACATCTTAAGATTTAGAAGACGTTCTTTCTTAAAAAAAGTCGTCTCATTTGCCATTTTTTTCGACCTCAATTTTTGCGGACAATTCTCGACAATTTATCTAGATGTATAGTAATTAGAATGCTTAACGGCAGAACAAGATTTGGTTTATAGTTTTTAGTGATATTAGTGCGCGCAAAGGTCGTATTTCGTTTTTCTTTTTAATTTCTTACTCTAAAATGTTAGTTTGAGACAAAAATATTAATCGTTTTTTGTTGAATGAAGTTAGCCCGTGTCCTAGCGTTTTGGTTTGTTTGAGAGATTTCTTCATTGGAAAAGCAATTTTTGTAGAGGTGCCATATTGAATTTTTTTTGGTAACGCCTGTCCCGCAGAAGCCGGTCGCCAATTCTCGGTTATTCACAGTGTGGACTCGAGTTGTCGTCACTCAAAAACGATCTTACTCTGAAGGCTTACTCTGAAGGCTGAGAATGACTGTTGCCGGAATTCGGGTAATATCACTGAGAATTGAATATCGATCTGTTTCCTATGTTTTTGCCTGATCCTGATAGTACTAAAAATAAACGTTCCCTAAACTTAATTTGGGATTAAGTCGAGTTCCACAACAGGGAAGTCGCATCAGTATGCAAATATTCAGAAAAACGTCGCAAAATAAAATCTTTGGTAACTATAGCTATATTCATGCACAGTTAACGTACGCCAATGTTATTTACGAGCTACTGACCTGGTTTTGATAATAAGAAAAAAGGAGAACAATGAAACTTGAAACTTATTAAATAAAAACATGGTTTTAGCATAGCCGAACCATCACAATTTAGCATAAAAAAACTATTGTGATATGGGACGAATTACTGAATAATCTTCAAATAAAAAATAACTGGAGGAGTCTCGTTTTAGCTCCTCTCTTTATCACCCTAATCCGAGATCACGCGGCTTAAAACTTTCATTAACCGCAAAAAATGTAATTATTCTTTAACAAAGTTTATATAGTTGTGTACTTCAAAGTAACTATAATTAGTTTTCTTTTTCTGAAGGTTTGATTTAAGAGCTCCTGTTTTGCTTCGCTTGTCAACACAGACGAATTTGACTTGTTTGTCAAAACCCAAATATAAAAATCTCATTCAGCTGGTTCTTAACTTTGCTTAATGTCAAAAGGGTACCTCTGCCTTGAAAAAGGATTCGTCATGAAGTGCCGTAAAGTTGATATACTGATGATTGCATTTTATAAAAGAATTGACGTTTCAAGACAGTCGAATCTTTGGCTTTGTTGATGATTGTTTAGTCCCACGGGTTTGTTTGGTTTCTAAAGGTTTTTCTAATATATAAACCTGTCATCGGATACAATTGTACAGGTTTTTCCATAATTTAACGCAGTAAACTGTTACAATGTTTATTTTATTTTTCTTAACCTTTTTGTGAAAACGTTTCTTTTCCTCAAACAAATCGAATGAATTCAGTACTCTAGATCTGGCAAATCGGTCACTTCAGGCTTCGTATTGCCTGTGACTCCATCTCCGATTGATTGAATATTTTCTTCTTTTGCAACCCTGCAATATTAGAATACATAATTGAAATCGAGAAGCGACCAAGTTATGCAAATATCCAGTTTCATCGAAACATCACAAAATAACTCGTTCTTCCAGTTTCGTCGCCTAGTATCCATATAATTGGTGGAGCTGCTTAATTCTGGTTAACCTCCGTCTCTCTATAAGGCGGAATGATGTTGAGCCTGAATTCAATTATCGAATTTACTGGCGATCTCAGAGAGACGCGTGTTTGCCATTTATGTACTGACTTATCACCCTCGTGGCGAAAATTGCAGTGTAACAAAATCTCCCGGCCGATATCTATACAAATATCAGTCATTACCAACGAAACATTATCAACGAACATAACCAACAAAATCACATTCTTTTAGGATTTCTAGTTTTTAACAAAAGATGGCTACAAATGTACAAGGCTGTTATCGACACAATGTATCTCTTAAGAATCGAACTCGGCTGTGAAGGGAAAGGAAAAGAGTACATTGTGATGAGAAAAACACTCTAACTTGGTAGATTACCTTTTATCATGAAAATCGACAAAATATACATTTATGGACTACGTCAGAAAGTTATATTATATAGAGACGGTACACTCTTGGATTGCGAGAAGCTAAAAAAGCTTTAACTGTTTTTCTTTCTTTCAAATGGATTCAAAATTCCACAAAATTAAACAACACGGAGCATGGGCTATACATTTTCCCACTGCAAGCATCTCAGTTGAATTGCTTTAGTATTGCGCTAGTATGTGAAGTATGTGTAGGGTTAGGGCTGTGATCAGGCAAATAATTCACTTGTTGACATTTTTTTAGTTTATATGTCGTAGTTCGTTCTGTTCGTTTTTTACTTGGCCCTTTTTTAGTCTTATATTTCGATCTCTTAATCAAACACGAAAATATTCAGTGCAAAATGAGAGTCATCAGTGTACGCGTGGCAAACCTGACTTCAGTTCTTGTGCATATTTTTCGTTTTAGACAATAAAATGTTCACCTTACCTTCGCATCCTCCTTTCCCCCGCATCCTATTGTCCGTTGACGTAGCAATTCCGGATTTTTTTTATACTACACAGTAAAAATCACACCTTTTGGTCAATTTAGCGCTGCCTATCACTATTGAACGTAAACTAATGTAGCTTTTAGCCTAGTACCCAGGCGTTCCCTTCCCACTAACTCGTGACATCATGATTACCTATACATTACGTCACAACATGTTTCCAGGACCATGCTCGTGCTATTCACTCGGTCTACAACGCAGCCTAAAGGACTAGGACAAGTAGGGATTTATTTCCAGAAGAAAAAAGGCGTTTGTAGTCGGATGAGCTGTAAAATCAAAATGTTTCGCGCTTTAGAATTCGTAAGTCATGCCAGGAATTACGTATTTGGATTTCTTCCAATAAAAAAAATTGCATAACATCTGGAAAATAAGTAATTTGGTTGTTTTTGAGTAATGCTTTATGCTCATGTTCCTTTTTTTGATGGATGGTACTATTTCAAAACGGCGCGAAAACCTGCGAACTGGTCTAGGGTTAATTTGTTGAATCCTTTTGATGAAATTACTAGGTCCACGCTTTAGTTAAGTTCACTGGAGCAAGAGGATTCTTTATGCTGATAAGCATTTTTCAAGAACAAAAGTTTAGCCTCCCCTCTTACCTTAAAATGAGCTTCATCGGTAACTTAGCCTGCATGTTATCTGTTTCATTTTTTGTAGTCATTTTTTGCCTTAAGACAGACAGCAGAAAGAAAATGAACAACCCCCTTAAATCACAATAATTAAACAAATATGCTGTAATCAGGGAAATATAAAATCCATAGTCCTTAAGGGGTGAAAAACGTCAACGTACTGCAAGATTTAGCAACTTGCACGGCAAAATTACAAAGTAGAATGGAACTAACTAAACCCTGTTGTCTATTTACCTTTTTCTGGTTTATTTTTTGCCAAAAATGGAAACCGAAATTTCATCTTTTTCTGGAGGATGAGATGAGTTTCGCTATAATGAATGACAAACAAACAACAAGAACAACGACAACGACAACTAAACAGAAACATTAAAGCAAAACAAAACTTATATTTCGTTGTCAATCTTCCTGCTTTTTATTTAACATCAGCAAACGTGAAAACACTAGCTTGCAAAGCACATTTAGTTATCAGAGAAACTACACGTCATTATCATTAGGCAGCTAATCACAGTCCCAGTAGTGTAAGCGTTTATGCAGGAACGGACGTTTTGTATGGAAATCTAATCCTGAGGTTTGGTAACTTCCTCAACAAAGATCCGGGACACTGCATTAAAGCCTGTATTGGCGTTAGCGTTTCCATAACTGCGACAATTACCAACCCAGAATCCCACGCGCACCTTTCCTTTGTGGATGTTGTTACAGTGCCCCTCGATATGGCGGACACGGTGAGGATTTTGAGCCGCTCCCCCCAAATACACAATACCGTCAATTGGCAGGGGAGCTGCACATTCAGCATCGTTGAAAGTGAAATACCAGCGTTTGCAACAGTTTGTGCAGCTCGTGACTCTAAGGGTTCCAGTCCAGTAAACATGAAGGGATGTGTCGGAGAAGTTCTTGTTAAACACACAGTCCTGTACAAAAATAAAGAAATTAAAACGCCTTGAACTCTAAAGTTCAAAACCCAACTACCGATTGCGTGTTTTACAGAAACAAACAAAAACAATCTACGAATTAAAACTGACAAACGTGAATTTTTAAGCCAATGAAGTGAACTTCTATTATTCTAAGAGGTCCTGTTTAATGATTGAAGGAAGCAGAAAACGCAACTGTTGACTAAGCAGAACTTGCGTGTTAATGAAAGGCGCAGTAAATCTAAATCCAGTTAAGCATGAGGAATTTATCGAATCATTCACCTTTTAACATTTGTTTACGTTCGGTAACTTTTTGATGGCTCTGCATGTTAGCTTTGGAATGATAAGCTACTAGGCCCGAACGCAGACTTTACATTTTTTTAAGTTCTGCCCAGATTTGGTCGATACAATTTCCTGTGTTTATTTTAATGTTAAAGTTGTTGAGAAATGTTAATTTCTCTGCTTTAGTTGATAAACGCTTAAAAATAACCTTGATCAGGCCGTTGTCTTTCTCATCATCCACGTTATTCCATGCGCACTCTTTCCAGTTCTTATAAGAAATCATACCAGAAGTGCCGGGGATTGCACTTGTTCCATTCTCTCCTCGCTCCCCTTTTTGTCCGCTAGGACCCTGGATACCAGGTTCTCCCTTTGGTCCTTGCAATCCTAGAGGTCCCATTGGTCCAGTCATTCCCGGGGCTCCGTGATTTCCGTCACGACCATCCCGCCCATCACGTCCGGGTATCCCTTGGGAACCAGGCTTGCCATGTGTGCCGGGTTGACATGCACAACAGAAGGAAGATGGCTTTGAATAAAACAACAATTTGTTTATTGTCGGATGGTAAACATGTTGTGTTTCAATTTTATCTTTGGTTCAAATCTTATTTTCCTTTGTTTTAAATTAATTATACATACCTCACCATACCCCAAAACAAACGAAAATGAAATATGAACCAACACGACATACCATTTCGGAAGTATCTCTGACAACGTATAGTGAGGGTAGTTTGGCGTGCATATATTATAGTATCTTAGTTGTTTTAGTCTCACTTAAGGTCGGGACACACTATGCGACAAGTCGCAGCGACGAGTCGCTCCTTGTGCACTGCTTAAAAACAAGTCGCTGCGACAAGGTGTTTGTTCAGTGCACAAACAGCGAATTTGGAAGGGTGGGAATGTGAACTATTCTTCCAATTCAATACGGCGAAAATACATGACGCTCTCTCATTGGTTAATTTATAATTTGTCGCGGCAACTTGTCGCAGCGATTTGTCGCAGGCGTGTACACACGCTGCGACAACGCTGCTATCTCCCATTTTGTCGCTGCGATGTGTCGCACGAATTCAAACCAGTTTGAATTCGTGCGACACATCGCAGCGACAAAATTTTGCCTCAGCAACTGGTTTGTCGCACGCGCAAGAATGCACCGTGTTACACGAGGCGACGTGTCGCAGCAACATGTCGCCGCGACGTGTCGCCTAGTGTGTCCCGACCTTTAACCTTATAGGTTATTTTAATACACTTTTTGGACACAAATAATACGCAAGTGGAAGTTAGTGCGAGTCTATAAAAATACTATGTTTGATTTAAATTTTCCTCAAAATTTTGCCTTAGTCCTTACTGAAAGCGATTAAACCTATTTTAAATGCCATTTTAAACCAAAAAAGGGCCAGTGGATGTCAAAGAAAGTATATGGCTAAAACAATTATATTTACTATATGACTTTACCATAGCTTGGTCGCCGGTTTGATTGCCGATGCCGTTTCCAGGAGCAACACAGAGTGTGACCAGCAGCAAGATAGGCAATAAATTTGACATGGTGGTGTCTGAGCTGTATGATTTTACCAGTTGACGAAGTGATTTACGATTTCCAGAAGCCTGCGGATAAGAGTATGTTGTAAAATTAGCCTGTGTGGGCGACGGTAGCTTTGCAAAAGCTGTGTAAACCATGGGTTAGTGGGTTGAGAGTTTTTTGGAGGCAGTTATTACAAAACGCCTGCGGAAGCGAAGTCTCTTTCAAAGCCGTTCAGGCGTAAAGAACGCAAATGACAGCTGAAAAGAAGACTACGAAATATTTGGCAGAGTAAGTTTGTTGACAAAGAGAATCATGGCATGTGTACCCTAAAATTGAAAACATCTTTAAAGGTCTGGAACATTTTCCCACGGAGCAGCTTAAAATATCTAATTGCCATTTGACGTTTTTAGGGAACAGTTTGAAATAAGGCTATGTTCACACTTGGTGCCTGGGCATGGTGCCCGAGTACGATTCTCGCTGGGCGCTAAAATGAACATACTGTTTTTTCAAGTGCCCACGCCATAATTCGGGCATGGATCCCGTGCTCGAGTACAAGGTCTCGACTCGGGCGCGCACTTAATAGTGTTTTGTTTTTTGTGTGAACACGACGCTATTTTTTAATTGCCGGTGCCCAGGTACCAGTGCTCGGGTACGCAGTGTGAACACGGGACAGGCAAATCTTTGTAATTACTCTGAAAAACTTAAAGGTACATCTTTGATGTTTAAATCAATTTATACATCACAAGGTTACTGTTAATTCTTATACCTAATCGTACCTTTTTGGTACGCTTCGGCGGCATATCAGGCGAGTTTGGTCGAGCCATGGTTCGTATTTTGGCGAGACGCAGTCGAGCCAAAATACCCATGGCGAGACCAAACGAGCTTGATATGCCGCCGAAGCGTACCAAAAGGTACTATTAGGTATTTACCGTACCCAAATTCAGCCAAAAATCCGGTGATATTATTCGCTCTGTCGAAGCCATGCTTGCCAAACACGTAGTGCAAAATGTGTTGACCTGCTTGTATTGATACTTTTTTGGCCTTCAACACTTTTATCAAGCCCTCTTCTCACATTTTTTTACTCGTTTGTTTGGAGTTTCATTCCCTAAATTTTCAAAATCCAAATGCAGCAAAAAATTTGGAAACTCCGACTCCATTGTTTCAGTGTGAATGTTTCAGTACTCGTCGGCAAACATCGCGCAATTGGCGAGCGCGCTCAAGTTTAGTTTTGGCGGGAAAGTTTTTCTCATTTTACGACCGGTAAGCACCAGCTAATTTAAAATACTCGTTTCTGTTTTATTGGTAAAACCGCTTTTCAATTCATAGTACGGAAACACTACTTTAATTCAAAGTGACCGTGATATGGTGGCATATCAGGTCAGTGACTTGATATCGTAGGATATCAGGACAGTAGATCGCGCTTCTGATTGGCTACTTGCGAATTTGGGTACGGTAAAAAAGATAATTATAAGCAATCGCACCTGTACCACTGAGTTATACAGAAAAAATAAATTAACCTGCTGTGAAATCATGATTGTACAAACTCGAAGGAAATTTGGGATACAAACTTAAAGAAAACGGAGTATAAAGTGGAAAAACGAAGCGACAAAAGATGTCAGAATATTAGAAAACAGGCCCAGAATTGTGAACTACTTCCCGTAACCGGCCTCACACATTCACATGGCACCGCAAATAATATTGTAAGATACCGATTACGTACGTCCAATAGGTTGAGTAGTAAATTATGCTTACCTAGATGTAGATATTTGCCAAAACGAGTTACTTGATAGTCTGTAAATAAAAGGTTAAATCATCATTTTACCCAAGAATACAGGAAACAGAATTAACCTTTCTTGAACCTTCACTGTTGAGGGTGTATCACGCAAACACAAGTGAACTGAGAAGTTAAGGTGGCTCCATAGGGTTTCTTGACCGCGCGAAGAATGGGTACGAGCTTGAAATGCCGGCAAATCAAAACAAACATGGCGGCTTCACGCGAGGGTGAAATTTTCGGCGAGAAAACGCGAGACTTGCTTCCTGCCAATGAAACAACACCCGTGCTTTCCTGTGTTGAGCAGATAAAAGAGTTTACAACACCCTAAAAAGGTGTTTACAACGTCCGCGGTGCTTCTGGTCGCTTTTGTAAAGTTCGTACGATCGAAAGCAAAAGAGAAAATAAAGAATAGTCTCCGCGATTGTGAGATACTTCGAGCAGAATTTCAGAGATTCTGCTACATAAAGGATTAAAGTATGTCTCTAACTAACCTTTGGGTTAACAGATATTCGCACAAAAACCGACAACAACGGGGAACGCTCGTCTTTACACATCAACTCGTATGGTTCGAAAGTTCGCGCATGCTCAAATAGCGATCTTGGACAATTTCTATTCTGATGACGTAATTATTATTCGGGCGAAAATAGAAATTTTCCCCTGGTATTTACTAGAGTTTCCTTCGGTGAAATTCCTTAAAATTTGGCATAGATGTAATACCTTTTTAACTGCCCCTTTTGCCGTTTTTTTTTAAAAAATTGTAAGCCAGTTTTTTGGCTAAGTCAAAAAAACACAAAATAACCAAAAACGCAAAAACGACCTGGACAACCCCTACTTTTTTTGTTTTTAAAAGTTACTTCTCATCACATTCAATCCGTTGGGAGAATTTAAAAAATTTTCACCGAAGAAAATTGAAGAAATTTAAGATCAAAGCCATAAAAACACCAAAAAACAGGACTTTTTGAGTAGATATAGCTCAAAAACAAAGGCCGTTATTTTAAAAAAGAATAAAACACAACATATTTTAGTCCTTGTTTTTAATATTTCGGCAGCTTTTATTTAACTAGTTTAAAAAATAACGCGAAAATGATCTCTTGATGGGTATCACTTGTGCGCGCGCCGTGATATCTCAAAACCCTATGGAGCCACCTTAAACGTGATGTGTCTCAGGATATTACTTCCTTTAGCGCTTACTCGTTTGTTTTTGCCACATTCTTGTCAAAACATGATTGAAAACTAAAACTTTTGATGACATGTACATGTTAATTCTTCAAAAGTAATTGGTAGTTGTTCGTCACTTAATTAACCAATGACATGTCATTTTATTGTGAAGGCGAGAGTTAAATGTGATCTATCTCAAGATGTTTCTTCCTTTAGCGCTTATTCGTTATTTCTTCCGGGTTCTTGACAAAATATTGACTGAAAGCCAGAACTTTGGATTAAATTTAGATTTTTATCCTTCGAAGTACTGAATTGGTAGTTGTTCATCGGAAAAAATCAAATGGCACGACATTCTTACTATTTTGAATGTGAGAGTTATACGTATGTCTCAGTCAAAATATTTTTATCTGGCAACGCTTGTTCGTTCTTGACAGTGGGATCATGGGGGACATTAATTCATGTACCATCATGACCGACACTACGAACTAAAGTTTGGATTGCATTTAGATGTTCATTCTTCAAAGTGATTGGTATAGTTTTTCATCTCTACACAATACCCCATTATACATAATTCTATTTTGAACGTCTTTCTGTGTCATTAAATGCTATTGAATTGCATAAGGATTAAGTGACAACCAGTTTTCGTTCGTCTAGCATTAATTGAGCTTCATATAAATGGCGCATACATGTTGAATAGTTTAGCCCCATATTTTTAAGTTCGTTTTAAGTTGGTTCTTGGTTGTTTGTTTTATATTGGCTGTGAAAAGGAGAATAGAAAAAAAATGTAACACTAGAAAATAAATATCTAAATTTTTGTCCTTTGTTTTAAAAGTCTTGCGAAACTAACGATCATTGAAGAAAATAGTTTCATCCTAGCCTATAATAAGTAAAGCTCTACGTGGCGGAAAGGGCGGGGGGGGGTTGGGGGGGGGGGGGGGTATCTAAACAAATAGAATAAGGAGGGTGAAAAATTAAATATTTTATTTGCAGAGCAAATATTCCCTTTCTTTTCCATTTTTTATCAGAAAAATATTTTTGATGGCTTCTTAAGTTCACAGAACAGCTACTACAGAAAAAAATAAAAAAAAATAACTAAAAGCGGTCTTCTTAGATCCCAAGATTAAACTTTGAGCAAAGTGAGTCAGAAAAACGGATTTTTTCCAATATAGCGTGGCGAGAGAAGCACAGTTGCTTAGACTTTCTCTTGGAACTAAAAACTTTGCGCTGCAGAAAAGTCAAAACCATTGAAGCTATTATTTTCTGTACTGAAATTCCTACTTTTCGAAAACCAGGAGAATCGTACTTTTTAATATATAGGGGGAGGTTTTTTCCTACAAAATCACCATCTCACGTTAATCGAGGTTCGTACAAATGGCGCATGCATGTTGAATGGTTCATTATTTTGTTCGTCGTTCGTAATCCGTATTTAAACATTTGTGTTGAACAGAACAGAAATGATAATGTCGCTTGTTTTTGAGAATCGATGTCGCCTAGCCAAGAGCTGTAAATGTCGCTGTCGTTTTTCCTGCTATTGTGTTGCCTTCGCGTTGTGTCGCTGTCGCACTTTAGTGCCGTAATGATGTCGCTTGTCGCTGTTAAAATGTTTCTGTGTCACCAGTATTCAGGGCCATGTCGCTTGTCGCTTTTACCCCTTGGAAGGCTTCACACATTCACATGGCACCGCAAGTAATATTTTTAATTTAGATACCGATTACGTACGTCCAATAGGTTGAGTAGTAAATTATGCTTACCTAGATGTAGATATTTGCCAAAACGAGTTACCTAATAGTCTGTAAATAAAAGGTTAAATCATCATTTTACCAAAGAATACAGGAAACAGAATAGAACAACTGAACTAACATTTCTTGAACCTTCACTGTTGAGGGTGTATCACGCAAACACAAGTGAACTGAGAAGTTAAACGTGATGTGTCTCAGGATATTACTTCCTTTAGCGCTTACTCGTTTGTTTTTGCCATATTCTTGTCAAAACATGATTGAAAACTTGCATAAACTTTCTCTTGGAACTAAAAACTTTGCGCTTCAGAAAAGTCAAAACCATTGAAGCTATTATTTTCTGTACTGAAATTCCTCCTTTTCGAAAACCAGGAGAATCGTACTTTTTAATATATAGGGGAGGTTTTTTGCTACAAAATCACCACCGATGTAAACGTTTTTGCTTCATATAAACTGAAGTCTTTGCTATAGGCTTATGTGAGTAAATTTAAAATAATTAATGAAGAAAAAAGTTAATAGTAGTAAATGCGGTAACATTTGTCGCAGACTTTCATATAAAATCTGCTTAACGCCTGCATTGTTTTTTTATAATCATGAGAAAATTAGAAGGAAAATAAGTGTTCTATCGCTATGCGCTTTCATTGGTCTATTTACAGTTAAATCAAATAGTATAAATAAATATATATATAAAAATAATAATAAAAATATTGCCAAAAAGGAAAAATTATATTTTAAAAATTCGTTTTCAATGCTTAATTGAAAGCTAAAAGAGAAAAGAATTTCTGCAGTTATTTTGGTCACTATGCCATAGTTTGTATACTGCATGATCAATTTGTTCCTTGTTAAAACACGTTAAAAAATAGGTCACCAAGGGTGACATGAGTCTAATGCGGTATGGCATAGTGATACAGATTGCGCGGTTTTCGTAAGCCGGTTAAAATTGGTTAGAGGTTTGTGTTCGGGAGTTTAATTTAAAATGCTTATAGCAAGCTAGGGGCATCGTGGATGATTATGGATAAAAACGAAACAGTCATAAATGTTATATGCTTCACAAAATTTAAAGTATGAACAGGAGTTGATGTTACTTCTTCCGTATTGTCCGTAAAAGCAGAAACGATTAAACATTTGGACAAGATTGCGTGACGATTTACAAAAAGCATGTTCATTACAACAAGGGTTGAAGAACTTCACATCGTTTTCTTTCAGATTTTTCACCATTTTGATGATGACTCTTGAAACAGATTTTGCAATAAAAACACTTGAAATAGTGACTGTTACTCCATTGTACTGTAAGCACTTAGTGACAGATTTTCCTAAAAACGGGTGTTAATGCTCACGTCAATATAATGATGACCTTTTGAACGCTGGAAACTAGGCAATTATTATCGAGCTACCATACACAGGAGCGAAGACTGTTTATCATGATGTACAAATTTCGCGAATCATCACTTCCATATCAATGTAACCATTTTATGATTTTTCTAGCTGTAAGAATTAAGAAATTAAGATCTCTGAGAGTCGTAAAAGCATGAAATTCGATTTCAGTGTATGGCAAAGGCCGGGACAGTGTAATACTGCAAATTAAAGCGGCCAAACAAACGCATTTTGATTTAGTCGCGTAACTTGATTTACATTTATCCATGTACATCTTTTATTTTTGAAGGTTTTTGTTTGCACTGTAAAGAAAAAATTGGTCAAAATTCGAATGACTTAAATACAAAAACCGAGGTAAAGTTTTCTATTTTTTAAAACAAAATAAATATTTGGTCGCATTGTGTAAATAAACGCGAGTCGCCGTCGAAATATTTTTTCTCAAAGACGTCTTGCTTTTTAAGCAAGACGAAAACACAAGTGCTTAACTGAACTGAAAACGAAGATTTATTTTCACAAAAAGCTTACAAATGTCTTAACTGGAAAATTATTTCGTCCTGTTCAAGTGTTGAATAATCGTGACTTGAGAAAGAACTTTTAATTATGCGTGGGAACACGTGTCGCTGATTGGCTGTTTTTAATTGAAACTAATCGTGCGTGTCCGTACGGAGTCCGTTCTTGCAGCTGATCATTGTTTTCTACATTACAGCGAACGATTATCGATCCCGAACCATTCCCTTGGGATTGCCAACAGCTTTTTTCATATAACAAAGAGTCTAATGCGCATGCGCAAAGCGCACGCAAGCATTAGACTCAAAAACTGGTATAGTTTAAACTAAGGATGTATCGATAGTACCAGCAATAAGATTGGTCAGTTTATTGCAATTCAATTAATGACGCATCTGTAAGACATGGTATTAACATGTAAATTCTCATTTAAGATTTCATTCATTTATCAAGTACTTCTTGGGAGAATTTATTTCCTACACAGAGTTAGTTTCTTATTGGTGGGCATCATCATATCCTTTGGTTAACTTGATGTCCCCACAGTAAGCTCATACCACGCAATTATTTGGAAACACTTTCCAAGTTGCTTGAAGTGAAGGGACTTTTTGAACGATAAAAATTCATCAATATTTGTTGATAAGAATTTTGAGCTCTTGTATTATGCACATTTTTAGGATATTGGGATTTTCAAACAATGAAACTATTGTGAACACAAATGACTAAAAACAGCTTTTAAAACGTCTAGGCGCACTGCCGTGTCACTCCACGCTCTTTGAACAACGATTTACTTATACTTGAAGGTGTTAGTTTGATGCTTGTTTTTTAATGCCCGGAAACTTACAATTAAATCATTTGTTCGTTTGTTTGTCAGTCAGGTTTAGTATTGAAGGAAACGCCTTTTCTTTCAACAGCTAAATTCTATTCAACAGCTAAAATTTGTAAACACCAAACTACTTCTTCATTTATTTTCATTTCCAGCCATTAGAGTGAATTCGTGTAACCCGTTTTTTATATGTTAATGAGTCGTATAATATTCTAATGTTTGTGTACAATCATAATACAATAAAACAACACACGAGTGGTCAGAAAACCTCAAAGAAATCACTTTAATAGTTATACAGTAAATAAGTATAAACAGGACGTGTCTTTCTTTAAGCACTTCAAGAACATGTTCAACCTACATCGAAAATTAGCGGTCTGGTTCATATCACGCAGGATTTAGTCATGTCACATTGTTGTTTTTCAGAAGATGGGAAGTTGCCAAGAGTAATAAGACACGTGTACAGCTATTTTCCTGCTCATTAAACCTTTTGTTTGCTAAACAAAAGTTGCTTGTCATCGTGATTGCTAAAGCTCCCCATTGGATTGCTCGCGCAGAATTATGTTACAGTCAAGTTTAATTTATTTTTCTTTACGGGATGTTGAATATAAAATGTTGGTCTAAAATCGCAAGACAATTCAAGGCATGAGAAATTTTAAGCTCCGTTATCTGTTTTGGTTTTTACATATGGGTAAATGCTTGAATTTTAACCTGACTTCCACATGCAAATAATTACGATTTGTCCGCAATTTTCTGTTTTCCTGTACAGCTCATTTAAATATTACACGGGGCATTTGCATATAAAAAACGGGTTACACGAATTCACTCTATTGCTTCATTTTTCTATGGCGAATTCATTTTTTATACCGACTGTAATTTTTTGGCAGAATAATCGCATTAGAGAATATGAAGGATTATTATTATTATTAGCATTATTGGTGCAATTTATTTTTTTCAGTTGTCAGTTTAAGTGAAATAGAGTTGGAAACTAAGTTTTGCAGTTGTGCTGGACGCGCTCTTAAATGAACTGAGTATTTACTCAAGATTTTTCCTCCTATAGCGTTTGCGTTCTTGCCATGTTCTTGTCAGAACACGACTGACAGCACAAATTTTAAAATTTAGATTTTATAAAGTAATTAGTAGTTGTTCATCGCCTAATAAGCCATCATTATATTTTGAACGCGAGTGTCAAACACGATGTGTCTCAATATAGTTCTTCCTTGTTCGTTTTTGGCAGTGGGGTGAATAGAAAAAAAGCCTCGGATTACATTTAAATTTTATTTCTTCGAAGCGAATGGTGGCTCTAACCCCTAAATTACCTAATGATACATCATTCTATTTTGGACCTCTAACTTTGCCTTAAAATATTATTTAACTTGCTCATCTGACGTTAATTGAGGTTCGTACAAATGGCGCATGCATGTTGAATGGTTCATTAATTTGTTCGTCGTTCGTAATCCGTATTTAAACCTTTGTGTTGAACAGAACAGAAAGATAATGTCGCTTGTTTTTGAGAATCGATGTCGCCTAGCCAAAAGCTGTAAATGTCGCTGTCGTTTTTTCCTGCTATTGTGTTGCCTTCGCCTTGTGTCGCTTGTCGCTGTTAAAATGTTTCTGTGTCGCCAGTATTCAGGGCCATGTCGCTTGTGACGCTTTTACCCCTTGGAAGGCCTCCCACACATTCACATGGCACCGCAAATAATATTTTAAGATACCGATTACGTACGTCCAATAGGTTGAGTAGTAAATTATGCTTACCTAGATGTAGATATTTGCCAAAACGAGTTACCTGATAGTCTGTAAATAAAAGGTTAAATCATCATTTTACCAAATAATACAGGAAACAGAATATAACAACTGAACTAACATTTCTTGAACCTTCACTGTTGAGGGTGTATCACGCAAACACAAGTGAACTGAGAAGTTAAACGTGATGTGTCTCAGGATATTACTTCCTTTAGCGCTTACTCGATCGTTTGTTTTTGCCATATTCTTGTTAACATGTACCGTAATTACTTTTGTAACGTATAACGTAAGTAATGTAGTATGTTTGTGTAACATAATATAATGTACTGTGTAATGTAATATATGTAGGGTTAAACAAATGTAATGTACTGTAGTGTAAGTCTTCTAAAGCATTAAAGTAAAAAAAAAATATTCTTGTCAAAACATGATTGAAAACTAAAACTTTTGATGACATGTACATTTTAATTCTTCAAAAGTAATTGGTAGTTTTTCGTCACTTAATTAACCAATGACATGTCATTTTATTGTGAAGGCGAGAGTTAAATGTGATCTATCTCAAGATGGTTCTTCCTTTAGCGCTTATTCGTTATTTCTTCCGGGTTCTTGACAAAATATTGACTGAAAGCCAGAACTTTGGATTAAATTTAGATTTTTATCCTTCGAAGTAATTGGTAGTTGTTCATCGGAAAAAATCAAATGGCACGACATTCTTACTATTTTGAATGTGAGAGTTATACGTATGTCTCAGTCAAAATATTTTTATCTGGCAACGCTTGTTCGTTCTTGACAGTGGGATCATGGGGGACATTAATTCATGTACCATCATGACCGACACTACGAACTAAAGTTTGGATTGCATTTAGATGTTCATTCTTCAAAGTGATTGGTATAGTTTTTCATCTCTACACAATACCCCATTATACATAATTCTATTTTGAACGTCTTTCTGTGTCATTAAATGCTATTGAATTGCATAAGGATTAAGTGACAACCAGTTTTCGTTCGTCTAGCATTAATTGAGCTTCATATAAATGGCGCATACATGTTGAATAGTTTAGCCCCATATTTTTAAGTTCGTTTTAAGTTGGTTCTTGGTTGTTTGTTTTATATTGGCTGTGAAAAGGAGAATAGAAAAAAAATGTAACACTAGAAAATAAATATCTAAATTTTTGTCCTTTGTTTTAAAAGTCTTGCGAAACTAACGATCATTGAAGAAAATAGTTTCATCCTAGCCTATAATAAGTAAAGCTCTACGTGGCGGAAAGGGCGGGGGGGGGGGGGGGGGGGGTATCTAAACAAATAGAATAAGGAGGGTGAAAAATTAAATATTTTATTTGCAGAGCAAATATTCCCTTTCTTTTCCATTTTTTATCAGAAAAATATTTTTGATGGCTTCTTAAGTTCACAGAACAACTACTACAGAAAAAAATAAAAAAAAAATAACTAAAAGCGGTCTTCTTAGATCCCAAGATTAAACTTTGAGCAAAGTGAGTCAGAAAAACGGATTTTTTCCAATATAGCGTGGCGAGAGAAGCACAGTTGCTTAGACTTTCTCTTGGAACTAAAAACTTTGCGCTGCAGAAAAGTCAAAACCATTGAAGCTATTATTTTCTGTACTGAAATTCCTACTTTTCGAAAACCAGGAGAATCGTACTTTTTAATATATAGGGGGAGGTTTTTTCCTACAAAATCACCATCTCACGTTAATCGAGGTTCGTACAAATGGCGCATGCATGTTGAATGGTTCATTATTTTGTTCGTCGTTCGTAATCCGTATTTAAACATTTGTGTTGAACAGAACAGAAATGATAATGTCGCTTGTTTTTGAGAATCGATGTCGCCTAGCCAAGAGCTGTAAATGTCGCTGTCGTTTTTCCTGCTATTGTGTTGCCTTCGCGTTGTGTCGCTGTCGCACTTTAGTGCCGTAATGATGTCGCTTGTCGCTGTTAAAATGTTTCTGTGTCACCAGTATTCAGGGCCATGTCGCTTGTCGCTTTTACCCCTTGGAAGGCTTCACACATTCACATGGCACCGCAAGTAATATTTTTAATTTAGATACCGATTACGTACGTCCAATAGGTTGAGTAGTAAATTATGCTTACCTAGATGTAGATATTTGCCAAAACGAGTTACCTAATAGTCTGTAAATAAAAGGTTAAATCATCATTTTACCAAAGAATACAGGAAACAGAATAGAACAACTGAACTAACATTTCTTGAACCTTCACTGTTGAGGGTGTATCACGCAAACACAAGTGAACTGAGAAGTTAAACGTGATGTGTCTCAGGATATTACTTCCTTTAGCGCTTACTCGTTTGTTTTTGCCATATTCTTGTCAAAACATGATTGAAAACTTGCATAAACTTTCTCTTGGAACTAAAAACTTTGCGCTTCAGAAAAGTCAAAACCATTGAAGCTATTATTTTCTGTACTGAAATTCCTCCTTTTCGAAAACCAGGAGAATCGTACTTTTTAATATATAGGGGAGGTTTTTTGCTACAAAATCACCACCGATGTAAACGTTTTTGCTTCATATAAACTGAAGTCTTTGCTATAGGCTTATGTGAGTAAATTTAAAATAATTAATGAAGAAAAAAGTTAATATTAGTAAATGTGGTAACATTTGTCGCAGACTTTCATATAAAATCTGCTTAACGCCTGCATTGTTTTTTTATAATCATGAGAAAATTAGAAGGAAAATAAGTGTTCTATCGCTATGCGCTTTCATTGGTCTATTTACAGTTAAATCAAATAGTATAAATAAATATATATATAAAAATAATAATAAAAATATTGCCAAAAAGGAAAAATTATATTTTAAAAATTCGTTTTCAATGCTTAATTGAAAGCTAAAAGAGAAAAGAATTTCTGCAGTTATTTTGGTCACTATGCCATAGTTTGTATACTGCATGATCAATTTGTTCCTTGTTAAAACACGTTAAAAAATAGGTCACCAAGGGTGACATGAGTCTAATGCGGTATGGCATAGTGATACAGATTGCGCGGTTTTCGTAAGCCGGTTAAAATTGGTTAGAGGTTTGTGTTCGGGAGTTTAATTTAAAATGCTTATAGCAAGCTAGGGGCATCGTGGATGATTATGGATAAAAACGAAACAGTCATAAATGTTATATGCTTCACAAAATTTAAAGTATGAACAGGAGTTGATGTTACTTCTTCCGTATTGTCCGTAAAAGCAGAAACGATTAAACATTTGGACAAGATTGCGTGACGATTTACAAAAAGCATGTTCATTACAACAAGGGTTGAAGAACTTCACATCGTTTTCTTTCAGATTTTTCACCATTTTGATGATGACTCTTGAAACAGATTTTGCAATAAAAACACTTGAAATAGTGACTGTTACTCCATTGTACTGTAAGCACTTAGTGACAGATTTTCCTAAAAACGGGTGTTAATGCTCACGTCAATATAATGATGACCTTTTGAACGCTGGAAACTAGGCAATTATTATCGAGCTACCATACACAGGAGCGAAGACTGTTTATCATGATGTACAAATTTCGCGAATCATCACTTCCATATCAATGTAACCATTTTATGATTTTTCTAGCTGTAAGAATTAAGAAATTAAGATCTCTGAGAGTCGTAAAAGCATGAAATTCGATTTCAGTGTATGGCAAAGGCCGGGACAGTGTAATACTGCAAATTAAAGCGGCCAAACAAACGCATTTTGATTTAGTCGCGTAACTTGATTTACATTTATCCATGTACATCTTTTATTTTTGAAGGTTTTTGTTTGCACTGTAAAGAAAAAATTGGTCAAAATTCGAATGACTTAAATACAAAAACCGAGGTAAAGTTTTCTATTTTTTAAAACAAAATAAATATTTGGTCGCATTGTGTAAATAAACGCGAGTCGCCGTCGAAATATTTTTTCTCAAAGACGTCTTGCTTTTTAAGCAAGACGAAAACACAAGTGCTTAACTGAACTGAAAACGAAGATTTATTTTCACAAAAAGCTTACAAATGTCTTAACTGGAAAATTATTTCGTCCTGTTCAAGTGTTGAATAATCGTGACTTGAGAAAGAACTTTTAATTATGCGTGGGAACACGTGTCGCTGATTGGCTGTTTTTAATTGAAACTAATCGTGCGTGTCCGTACGGAGTCCGTTCTTGCAGCTGATCATTGTTTTCTACATTACAGCGAACGATTATCGATCCCGAACCATTCCCTTGGGATTGCCAACAGCTTTTTTCATATAACAAAGAGTCTAATGCGCATGCGCAAAGCGCACGCAAGCATTAGACTCAAAAACTGGTATAGTTTAAACTAAGGATGTATCGATAGTACCAGCAATAAGATTGGTCAGTTTATTGCAATTCAATTAATGACGCATCTGTAAGACATGGTATTAACATGTAAATTCTCATTTAAGATTTCATTCATTTATCAAGTACTTCTTGGGAGAATTTATTTCCTACACAGAGTTAGTTTCTTATTGGTGGGCATCATCATATCCTTTGGTTAACTTGATGTCCCCACAGTAAGCTCATACCACGCAATTATTTGGAAACACTTTCCAAGTTGCTTGAAGTGAAGGGACTTTTTGAACGATAAAAATTCATCAATATTTGTTGATAAGAATTTTGAGCTCTTGTATTATGCACATTTTTAGGATATTGGGATTTTCAAACAATGAAACTATTGTGAGCACAAATGACTAAAAACAGCTTTTAAAACGTCTAGGCGCACTGCCGTGTCACTCCACGCTCTTTGAACAACGATTTACTTATACTTGAAGGTGTTAGTTTGATGCTTGTTTTTTAATGCCCGGAAACTTACAATTAAATCATTTGTTCGTTTGTTTGTCAGTCAGGTTTAGTATTGAAGGAAACGCCTTTTCTTTCAACAGCTAAATTCTATTCAACAGCTAAAATTTGTAAACACCAAACTACTTCTTCATTTATTTTCATTTCCAGCCATTAGAGTGAATTCGTGTAACCCGTTTTTTATATGTTAATGAGTCGTATAATATTCTAATGTTTGTGTACAATCATAAGAGTGTATCCATAAGAGGACCAGGCAACATGTGATACAGCTCACATCACCGATCTCGCCCAAACTTAGCATAAATGTTGGGTATGGTGAGCTATTTACTGTGACAAAACATCAGCTCAAAATATTTTATTCCCTTCAAGTTATGGCACCTTTTGCAAAAATGGCCATTTTTCACTAATTTATGCATATTTCATTAGCTGACTTTGATTGACCAGTTCCACAAGAAAAGAAGACTTCTGAAAATAAAATTCACTGCACTATATTCTGTGGTTATTAGGCTTTAAGTACAATAATTCACTTCAACCGTCTGATTTGATTTCTTCTCCTCAAACGGTCTTTTGGAAGGTACACATTTCGTACTGCTGGAAATAGCCTTTAACTAGTGCCCAATATCTCCCATGAGCAACAACTTATATACATTATTCTTACATGGGTAATGAAGTCCATCATTAAACTTCACAAAAATGCAACAAAATGTCTGGGGACTTCAATAGTCTATTAGTATTGAGGAACTAAACACACGTGACTTAACGATTTCTTGCTATTTCATCAAAATTCACCGAAACACAGAAGCCATTTATTTGCCTCAATTTGGCACAAAATCGGTACGAAATAGCTAATCAAGCATAAATCTATAGATAACAATCAAAATATTGGCGAAGATTGGCAGTTAGGGCATTTTTCGGAGCGTTTTCAGAGCCATATAATTCGGCAATGTTGTGATAGTAAATGTAAAAATAGCAGCGAAAGATTTTCTTCAAAAGCTCGCTCAATTCAACATTTAGGCACATCAAAGTTAAGAAACAAGAAAGTAATACTACATACATGCCACTTATCGACACACAGATGCTTTCTTTTGAAGAATTTGTTCTTCCTCGCTGCACTTCGATCCTTCGATCGATCTCAATTGACATGTACTGTTGCTTTGAGGCGCGATGAACTTAGCCAATACATCGTGGGTCATTCTTCGTGAAAGGTGTAAACAGGTTGTCAATAAAGTCATTCAAAGAGCTGTTTAAAGTTCACGGAAGGACACTTGTCTCAGCCAGTTTGAATGAAATAAATTTAACTGGAAAATAAACAGCCGCCATGTTGTATTTGTACCTTTGAGCCTGCCGTTTCAGTCAGCGGTAAAGCCGTACACTTGGGCAAGTACGTAGTGTAGTCATCATATAGTTGTTTTACTAAATCCTATATAGGGATGTTCATAGAGGGGATACATAGCCTAGCCCTACACAGCTATACACGCCTATACATAGCCCAACACAGCTATACACAGCTATACACACGCGTGTTCATTTGCTTTTCCTCCGCAAATGTTTGTTTTCGTCGGAATAAGTAGCGGATGGTGTTATCTACCCTCTGAACAACCGGGGCTTGATCTTAGCCTTATAAGTAGTGTGCGTTTCTTGTAAAAGTAAGAATTTTTTTTCAACTTCTCCATTGAATGTTTTTGATAAATAGTTGAAGAGAAATACACTGGATGCAGTGTAATGTATGCGATGCAATCGGTTTTGATGCTCTGAAATTGAGCTCTGAAATGTCGGAAACCATTAAATAATCAGAGCAAGTTTTTCCATCTTATATCAGGTTAAAACTAGTATGTTTATTGTTTTTTTTTGTTGTTTCTGTCTTTTTTGGGAGGTGGGGGAGGGGGTGAATATGGACATTTGAAGAAATGGCGGTCAGGTTGTCAGCCTGGCCTGTGTACATCTATTCCTTCTGTTCAAATCGTCTATATTATATTACACTTTGGCAGCTAGGAGACTGAATTTGTACCCACTCTCTTTTTCGGGATCCCACAAAGTTCTCCATCTGTCCATTTACGGATAAACGTCATTACTGCAGTTTTATTCATTTGTTTTAGAAAAGGGCTTTTATGGGGACAAATTTTTCCTCCTGAATGCCCACATTGCAAGTGACGAATTGCGGCTTCAAATGATAATTTTCTTCATCACCGACTCAATTTAAGTGGCTATGTGAGTTACAAAGACGCGAATGCAGACTTTTGTAGAGAGCTTAAACCCCGCATTAAAACTAAACAAATTTATTGCAAGACTAGGACTACGCAAGACGGCAAAACTTATTAGCTAAAATATAATGTTTCAACCAGCACAGGTAGTCTTCTGTCTTCTTCGAGGTCAACGCGAGGGAAACCCGTTTTATTCTTTGTTGTTTTCTCTCTCTACATTCACACCTTTATAGATATATGTATATATTTGCTGCGCCATATTAGCCTGTTCCAGGCGTTCGGTTAGTTTGGAACAGGCTAGCGCCATATAGACTGCGTCCCTAAGGGCATTTCGTACGTGAATACTTTGTTCAGTTCAGCACAGACGCTCTCCCAACTAAAGCACTTGCGCAAGAAACGATTACAAAACCTACCTCGCTATCCACCGTATAGTGATTTATCCCGTGGTAAACGTTATTCTCCAATTTTGCTGAGTTATTCATTTTTTCCTATTTATGCCCCGGGGGTAGGGGAATTTGGTCAAAAAACCAAACATTATGTCTAGACATAATGTTATTTATGTCGAGGCATGTTCATTTGGTAACCCGTTGGGAGGTTCCGTACCGGGTACAAAGTTTAACCAATAACATTTTAGGGCGGTGTCTGCTATGTAAAAGCAGAAACAATCGCTTAATTCTTCCTTTTATTCCTCGCCATTGAAGTGTCGAGAGCTCTAGAAAATAATCGTTATGCGCGGTATTAATCACTATTTCCGCCAGGGGAGGGGAATTTGAACAAGCAATAAAAAAATACAAATGTCTGAAAAGTTACTGGGAGACGTTGACATTTTGATTTATTTAACTGTGTAGCGTCTTTTATGCTAAAAATAATTGTTTATGTTCCAAAATGACGCTAAATGGCGGTATAAAACTGCTCCGACGTTTCGGTAATACTGCCTTCTTCAGCCGGGGTGCCACCCCCAAAAAGGCAGTATTGCCGAGACGTCGGAGCAGTTTTATACCGCCATTTAGCGTCATTTTGGAACATAAACAATTATTTTGATTTGGTTGCCGTGCATGCCGACCGTTGAACAGAAAAATCAAGAACTCTGTTTCGGTGAAAGTCAAATGGAACAGTATTTTTTCTGGAAAATCTCTTCGGAGATTGACGGAACGTCAGAAATTTTCTTACCATTTGTAAGGTTTCCCAGTTCTAGTCTCCCATCCTTCAGGTCTCCCACCAACGGAAAGAAATAACAGGAAACTGAGCTACAAATGGTAAGCGACATCTATTTCGGTTAGTTTGCTAATTTTGGAAAGAAGCCGTTCCATTTTTCAGTGGTCATTCCAACCGGTTCTCTCCAACAAATGGTAAGCACCCTAGAGTTCGTTCAGCATCACATTGCGGTAAACACGTCAAGCTGTAGCGGAGGAAATTGTTTTCCCTACGACAATTTGAAAATATTCTCATTTTCATCACAAACGCATCCAACGAACACTCGCGGAGGAAAAGCAAATGATCGCGCGTGTGGTCACGCGTGATGGACGCGTGATGCCCAGTGAACAGCCGTACCGCTGACTGAAACGACAGGCTCAAAGGTAGAAATTCAACATGGCGGCTGTTTATTTTCCAGTTAAATTTATTTCATGCAAACTGGCTGAGACAAGTGTCCTTCCGTGAACTTTGAACAGCTCTTTGAATGACTTTATTGACAACCTGTTTACACCTTTCACGAAGGATGAACCACGATGGATTGACTAAGTTCAGCGCGCCTCAAACCGGGGCCTCAAAGCAACAGTACATGTCAATTGAGATCGATCAAAGAATCGAAGTGCAGCGAGGAAGAACAAATTCTTCAAAAGAAAGCATCTGTGTGTCGATAAGTGGCATGTATGTAGTATTACTTTCTTGTTTCTTTACTTTGATGTGCCTAGATGTTGAATTGAGCGAGCTTGTGAAGAAAATCTTTCGCTGCTGTTTTTACATTTGCTATATCACAACATTGCCGAATTATATGGCTCTGAAAACGCTCCGAAAAATGTCCTAACTGCCTTTTCTTCGCCAATATTTTGATTGTTATCTATAGATTTATGCTTGATTAGCTATTTCGTACCGATTTTATGCCAAATTGAGGCAAATAAATGGCTTCTGTGTTTCGGTGAGTTTTGATGAAATAGCAAGAAATCGTTAAGTCACGTGTGTTTAGTTCCTCAATACTAATAAAATATTGAAGTCCCCGGACATTTTGTTGCATTTTTGTGAAGTTTAATGATGGACTTCATTACCCATGTAAGAATAATGTACATAAGTTGTTGCTCATGGGAGATATTGGACACTAGTTAAAGGCTATTTCCAACAGTACGAAATGTGTACCTTCCAAAAGACCGTTTGAGGAGACGAAATCAAATTTGACGGTTAAAGTGAATTATTGTACTTAAAGCCTAATAACCACAGAATATAGTGCAGTGAATTTTATTTTCAGAAGTCTTTTTTTTTCTTGTGGAACTGGTCAATCAAAGTTAGCTCATTAAGTATGCATAAATTAGTGAAAAATGGCCATTTTTGCAAAAGGTGCTATAACTTGAAGGGAATAAAATATTTTGAGTTGATGTTTTGCCATAGTAAATAGCTCACCATACCCAACATTTATGCTAAGTTTGGGCGAAATCGGTGATATGAGCTGTATCACCTGTTGCATGGTTCTGCCCTGTTCTCTCACGGGCACACTCATAATACAATAAAACAACACACGAGTGGTCAGAAAACCTCAAAGAAATCACTTTAATAGTTATACAGTAAATAAGTATAAACAGGACGTGTCTTTCTTTAAGCACTTCAAGAACATGTTCAACCTACATCGAAAATTAGCGGTCTGGTTCATATCACGCAGGATTTAGTCATGTCACATTGTTGTTTTTCAGAAGATGGGAAGTTGCCAAGAGTAATAAGACACGTGTACAGCTATTTTCCTGCTCATTAAACCTTTTGTTTGCTAAACAAAAGTTGCTTGTCATCGTGATTTGCTAAAGCTCCCCATTGGATTGCTCGCGCAGAATTATGTTACAGTCAAGTTTAATTTATTTTTCTTTACGGGATGTTGAATATAAAATGTTGGTCTAAAATCGCAAGACAATTCAAGGCATGAGAAATTTTAAGCTCCGTTATCTGTTTTGGTTTTTACATATGGGTAAATGCTTGAATTTTAACCTGACTTCCACATGCAAATAATTACGATTTGTCCGCAATTTTCTGTTTTCCTGTACAGCTCATTTAAATATTACACGGGGCATTAGCATATAAAAAACGGGTTACACGAATTCACTCTATTGCTTCATTTTTCTATGGCGAATTCATTTTTTATACCGACTGTAATTTTTTGGCAGAATAATCGCATTAGAGAATATGAAGGATTATTATTATTATTAGCATTATTGGTGCAATTTATTTTTTTCAGTTGTCAGTTTAAGTGAAATAGAGTTGGAAACTAAGTTTTGCAGTTGTGCTGGACGCGCTCTTAAATGAACTGAGTATTTACTCAAGATTTTTCCTCCTATAGCGTTTGCGTTCTTGCCATGTTCTTGTCAGAACACGACTGACAGCACAAATTTTAAAATTTAGATTTTATAAAGTAATTAGTAGTTGTTCATCGCCTAATAAGCCATCATTATATTTTGAACGCGAGTGTCAAACACGATGTGTCTCAATATAGTTCTTCCTTGTTCGTTTTTGGCAGTGGGGTGAATAGAAAAAAAGCCTCGGATTACATTTAAATTTTATTTCTTCGAAGCGAATGGTGGCTCTCACCCCTAAATTACCTAATGATACATCATTCTATTTTGGACCTCTAACTTTGCCTTAAAATATTATTTAACTTGCTCATCTGACGTTAATTGAGGTTCGTACAAATGGCGCATGCATGTTGAATGGTTCATTAATTTGTTCGTCGTTCGTAATCCGTATTTAAACCTTTGTGTTGAACAGAACAGAAAGATAATGTCGCTTGTTTTTGAGAATCGATGTCGCCTAGCCAAAAGCTGTAAATGTCGCTGTCGTTTTTTCCTGCTATTGTGTTGCCTTCGCCTTGTGTCGCTTGTCGCTGTTAAAATGTTTCTGTGTCGCCAGTATTCAGGGCCATGTCGCTTGTGACGCTTTTACCCCTTGGAAGGCCTCCCACACATTCACATGGCACCGCAAATAATATTTTAAGATACCGATTACGTACGTCCAATAGGTTGAGTAGTAAATTATGCTTACCTAGATGTAGATATTTGCCAAAACGAGTTACCTGATAGTCTGTAAATAAAAGGTTAAATCATCATTTTACCAAATAATACAGGAAACAGAATATAACAACTGAACTAACATTTCTTGAACCTTCACTGTTGAGGGTGTATCACGCAAACACAAGTGAACTGAGAAGTTAAACGTGATGTGTTTCAGGATATTACTTCCTTTAGCGCTTACTCGATCGTTTGTTTTTGCCATATTCTTGTTAACATGTACCGTAATTACTTTTGTAACGTATAACGTAAGTAATGTAGTATGTTTGTGTAACATAATATAATGTACTGTGTAATGTAATATATGTAGGGTTAAACAAATGTAATGTACTGTAGTGTAAGTCTTCTAAAGCATTAAAGTAAAAAAAAAATATTCTTGTCAAAACATGATTGAAAACTAAAACTTTTGATGACATGTACATTTTAATTCTTCAAAAGTAATTGGTAGTTGTTCGTCACTTAATTAACCAATGACATGTCATTTTATTGTGAAGGCGAGAGTTAAATGTGATCTATCTCAAGATGGTTCTTCCTTTAGCGCTTATTCGTTATTTCTTCCGGGTTCTTGACAAAATATTGACTGAAAGCCAGAACTTTGGATTAAATTTAGATTTTTATCCTTCGAAGTAATTGGTAGTTGTTCATCGGAAAAAATCAAATGGCACGACATTCTTACTATTTTGAATGTGAGAGTTATACGTATGTCTCAGTCAAAATATTTTTATCTGGCAACGCTTGTTCGTTCTTGACAGTGGGATCATGGGGGACATTAATTCATGTACCATCATGACCGACACTACGAACTAAAGTTTGGATTGCATTTAGATCGATGTTCATTCTTCAAAGTGATTGGTATAGTTTTTCATCTCTACACAATACCTCATTATACATAATTCTATTTTTAACGTCTTTCTGTGTCATTAAATGCAATTGAACTGCATAAGGATTTTAAAGTGACAACCAGTTTTCGTTCGTCTGGCATTAATTGAGCTTCATATAAATGGCGCATACATGTTGAATAGTTTAGCCCCAGATTTTTAAGTTCGTTTTAAGCTGGTTGTTTGTTTTCTATGGGCTGTGATAAGGAGAATAGAAAAAATGTTACGCTAGAAAAAAAATATATAAATTTTTGTCCTTTGTTAAAGTCTTGCGAAACTAACGAACATTGAAGAAATTAGCTTATATTTTTATCCTAGCCTATAAAAAGTAATACACTACGTGCCAGAGAAGGAGGGGGGGGGGGGGGGGATCTAAACAATTAGAATAAGGAAGGTGAAAAATTAAATATTCTTTTTGCAGAGCAAATATTCCCATTCTTGGAGAAACATTAAAAGATTTTACCTTCCACGCTGACGTTTGCGTGACACACGTGACTCACAGTTTTCGAGTGAATCACTGTTTTCAGCTGTCCTGTCTGAGCAGTTAGCTCCCGAGTTCGACACCAGAACTGAGACTAGAAGGTTACATAATTTCCTTTTAGTTTGCTTCCTTTTATTCAGGTGAAAACGTCAGGAGAAAATCGACTCGTTTCACTCCAAGGAATACAAAATGGCTTCTTAAGTTCACAGAACAATTGCCACAGAAAAAATAAAACAGATAGCTAAAGCGGTCTTCTTAGATCCCAAGATTCTTTGTAATAACCAATTCAACATTCTTTTCAACGTTCTTTGTAATAACCAATAATATGGGTTTAGAAAAAAACATTCTACCACTCATGCACTTATCGACTTATATGACAAAATTTCGTCCGCTTTGGATCGTAAAGAGCATGCTGTTGGTGTTTTTTTTTAGATCTTTCTAAGGCCTTTGACACTGTGAATCACGAAATTCTCTTTGAGAACTTTTATCACTACGGTATTCGCGGACTGGCGCTAGAATGGGTAAAAAGCTACTTCAGTGAAAGATCTCAATTTGTCGAATATAATGGACTGAGATCAACCCCCCTAAGATACACTCGTAGATCTTATGGAGGAATTAAACCTCACTGATATTTATCGTGATCTGCATCCAAAGTCGAAATCCTTTACCTACGTATCAAAATCGTTAAACTTAAAATCGAGGATCGACTACTTTCTTGTTCCGCGCTCGCTTTCTTGCGATGTTAGACAAGCGGAAATTCGTATTTCGACAGCGCCCGATCATAACGCGATCTTCTTAAGTATCGTTGTTAAAAGCGAGTTTAATAGAGGTCCAGGTTTATGGAAATTTAATAACACCCTATTGGAAGATGATAACTATAAAGAACTGATCGCTTTTTATTATCCACAAATATTAAGAAAACACTCCAAAGTTACAGACAACCAGCTTCTATGGGAACTAATCAAGATGGAATTACGATCAAAAACTATAGGATATTCAAAAAAGAAAAGATGTAAATTAAGGAACAAGGAAGAGGCCCTTCAGAAAGAGTTACAAGAACTCGACTTCGAAATTTGCAATGGAGATTATTTCGACCAGGATATCCTAGAAAAATTCGAGGCCGCCAAAGAAGAACTAAAACGACTCCATGAAATAAGAGGTAAAGAGACCATGTTCAGGTCAAAGATGAAATGGGTAGAACAAGGAGAAAAGCCTACCAAATATTTCTATAATCTCGAAAAAACAAACTACGAGAAAAAATTGATCCGAGAGGTGAAACTAGAAAATGAAGAGATAGTTTCAAACCCCGCACAAGTCAACAAGGAAATTGAAATTTTTTTCAGGAAAATGTACACCGCTAAAATAAATAGAAACATGGACAACCATGCATTTGAGCAAAAATTCAACGACTTTATTGAGGATCTCAACATTCCTCAACTCAATGAGGAAGAACAAAGCTTCCTAGAAAAAGATTTGACTATCAACGAATTGAAAGAAGCATTAACCTCCTTTGCGGATAATAAATCCCCAGGGGAGGACGGTTTTACAAAGGAATTTTATCAAACTTTTTTCGATCTTCTCTGTAAGGACCTTCTTAATTCTTATAATGAAGCTTTTCGCAAAGGTTCATTATCTGTATCCCAGAAACGAGGAACAATAACACTCATCCCAAAAGGCGATGAGAACTTGACGGAATTGAAGAACTGGCGCCCTATATCTCTACTCAATATTGATTACAAAATATTAACTAAGGCATTGGCGAGGAGAATGGAAAAAGTCTTACCAAAATTAGTTTGCTCTGACCAAACGGGTTTTGTTAATGGGAGATATATAGGACAAAATATTAGACTCTTGAATGATATAATGGAGTATACAGATATTAAGAAACTGCCTGGAATTTTTCTTTTTGTTGATTTCGAAAAGGCATTCGACACTATAGAATGGAATTTTATATCAAAAACTCTAGATGTGTTTAAATTCGGCTGCACTTTTAAAAAATGGTTTTCTGTTATCTACAATAATGTACAAAGCTCTGTTATGAATGGTGGTCGTATGACCAATTATTTTGAAGTAACAAGAGGGGTGCGACAGGGATGTCCACTAAGCCCTTCCCTCTTTATCCTTACTGTGGAATTGCTAGCATTGAAGATCCGTCAGAGCCCGAACTGTAGAGGTATATGTTTACCAAATGATAAAGAAGCGAGAATTTCGCAATTTGCTGACGACACAACTATCATAACAAATAGTACAGACTCCCTCAAATCACACCTTCAAACTATAGAGGTATTTGGGGACATCTCAGGGCTAAAATTAAATAGGAAGAAGACCAAAGCAATGTGGTTAGGTTCAATGAAACACAATACTTGTAAGATTCTGGAATTTAAAAGTACGAGAGCGCCAATTAAAGTTTTAGGGACCTTTCTATCATACAACCAAGATAAGAACATTGAAGAGAATTTCCTCAGTAGAATTAGGAAAATGAGAACTAAATTGAATCTATGGCTTTCTAGGGATCTCACGCTCTATGGCAAATCCTTATTGGCTAAAACGTTAGGTGTGTCCCAATTAGTCTACGGGGCATCTTTGCTTTCCGTTCCAAATGCAGTTATTAAAATTGTTCAAACACAACTCTTCTCTTTTCTATGGAAAAACAAAAAAGATAAAATAAAGAGAGCAGTTATATATCAACCCCTAGCGGAAGGGGGACTAAATTTTATTAATTTTGCAACAATGGTGAAATCCTTACGCTTAGCATGGATAAGTAGGTTACTAAGTGATACCGACGACTTATGGAAAGCAATCCCGAATTACTATCTTTCAGAGTACGGTGGTCTCCACTTTCTTCTCAAATCCAACTATAATGCTGAATCCATAAACAAATGTTTACCTAATTTCTATCGAGAACTGCTACAATATTTCCAAGAATTTAAAAACAAGACCAATATATTTTCTTACGGTGAATTCTTACTGTGGAACAACAAGGCCATAACCATTGAAAATCATCCCGTTTTTTGGAGATCTTGGTTCGAACGAAAAATTCTTTATGTACAAGATGTTCTAAATGCGAATGGGAATTTTTTAACGATTGAAGAATTCCAAAACAAGTTTAAACTTAAAACAAACTTTCTTCACTACCTTCAATTAATTGCTGCTATCCCATCGGATTTAAAAAAGAAAGCTGCCACAACTGAAGTGCCCTCGCAAGAATTGTCAAACACAACAAATATATCTTCTTCAGGGATTCCTACCATGGATTTAACTGAAATGCGCTGCAAAAACTACTATAAAATTCTCAATGGAAACTGTATCACCGAGCCTACTGGTATAAAAAACTGGAAAAACAAATTCCCTGATCTCTTCACAGATTGGGGAAAAAAATTTTCGTCTATATATAAATTCACAAAGGATAATAAATTAAGACAATTCTCGTTCAGGTTACTGCACAGAATAATAATGACCAAAAAGGAGCTCTTTAAATTCAGACTAGCTGAGGATGAAGCATGCACTCTTTGTCTTCGACCAGACTCTATAGAACATACATTTCTAGACTGTACCGTAACAACAGCCTTTTACTCGAAAGCCATATCATGGTTCAATCATGAAAATGACGCCGACATTACACTTTCAAATAAACAAATAACTTTTAACGACATCCCCCGTTTAACTCACCTAACCGATTACCCAAGACGCAGACTCTACCTTTTGGTCATTATCCTAAAGCAATACATTTACGTTTGTAAATGTTTAGACAAGAAACCAGACATGCAGGAATTTCAAAGAAAAGCTATATTACAATGGCAAATAGAGAAATGCGCTCTTCCCTAAGTCACAGAGTCTCCCGCGAAGACTTTTTATTTACTTCCTCTTTTGATTTAATTAGCCATTTGAGACAGACACACTAAACCAAAGCCCAAAATCTTATCCTGTTTCCACCAACACTGCTCTTAAATTTAATTTGTTGTGTCCATAGAAAGTAACTAAGGTGTCGTTCTGTATAGCACTACGAGTAATTACAACCAGGCAAGTAAGCTTAACTAGTGAATAGTGATTTTGTATTGTGATGTATTGTAAGTTATGTTTTGCTTAGCAATGTAAAGTAAGTAACATTACGCTGCTAGTGACCGTTAGTAAATGACTGTTAGTATAAGTTAGTGATAAACACTGGTGATTAATCCAATAAGCAGAGCAATGTAATAACTAGAGTGATGCTGAGTAATGTATGCAGAGTAATGTTTGTTTAAATAAATAAATAAATAAAAAAAAAAAAAAAAAAAAAAAATCACTACGGTATTCGCGGACTGGCGCTAGAATGGGTAAAAAGCTACTTCAGTGAAAGATCTCAATTTGTCGAATATAATGGACTGAGATCAACCCCCCCTAAGATCCGCTGCGGGGTTCCGCAGGGGTCAATTTTAGGCCCGCAATTTTTTATCCTATACATAAATGATTTGAACAATGCTTCAAACCTTGAGTCAATCCTATTCGCAGACGATACGAATTTATTCATCTCACACAAAGACCCAGATTTCTTAATTAGTACACTAAACTGTGAATTAATTAAATTGTCAAAATGGTTCAGAGCAAACAGACTCTCTTTGAACTTAACTAAAACAAATTTTTATGGAATTTAAACTTCGACAAAAAAAGTCTTCTTCGGACTTTAATGTTGTTATACTCTGTCAACCAAGCCACTCTTGCCTCGTTGCTGTATAACCTCGAGTAGAACGACTCGCAATAAAACAAGTTTTTGAATACTAATTTAACAGCTATATTTTATGGCGTACGATCCCCGCCAAAATTCATTGTTTGGATTTTAACTTCATCATTTAAATTTTCAACTTCAACAATTGAATTTTACACCTCAATTCAAAATTTTACACCCTTCTTTCAGATTTCACATTATTGGAGATGTGTTGCACACTTATCTTTTCGTTTTCTAACTCAACGTTTTGTACTTGACCTAATGCTCGCTGTACATTTTTAACTCACGTAGAAAATTTTCAACTCGACTTTTTAATTTATGTTTACGCTTCAGTGATCATTGGTTGAGGCAATAAGCCTTTGAGGAGGATAGACATCCTCCCCAGGCTCTTTCAGCTAGATTCCTGCCAGGACGGTGATTATAGTAGAATGTTGCTTCGATTGGAGTATTTAAATCGTACTCTTATAAATTCTGGGGAATTGCCTGATTCCTGATCAGAATATCAGGTGAGCTATTAGGTTCTTGGTCTTGTCACAGTTTTGCACCAGTTTGTGATAAAAAAAATATTGTTTTTACCGATATTTGTAGCCTCCAAAGACTTAAATCAGTGAAATACTACTACAACATCTTGCACCATTGATGTTTGTCACAGATACATGTACCTTGTAGTAATTTTTCTGGATTCAATTGTTTCCGATGAGGTTTTTTTTACAACATTTTAAACTACATTTCTGACTTTGATGTCCACCATGCTGGTCTTGCAAAGGTACGACAGCAACGTATATAAAATGGCCGCTGCAAACATATTGAACAAACTACAAAAGCCACAAGTCGCTAGTTGGGGAACAAACAAAACAACTGGGGAGCGTAAACGTAGACTAACGAAATCAACTAGTGAAAACTGTGACAAGACCAAGAACCTAATAGCTCACTTGATATCCTGTTTCCAGACATAGATATCCTCCTTTCCACCGTCCTTTTTGAAATTCCCAACAGCTCACTGATTTTAGGTACAGTAAACCCATTATCTACTAGGAATATCAGTTGATCCTCCGATACATTAAAAGTAGGGTGACCTTTGGGACCAGTAAACGGTCTGTTCTGTATGTAGGAACGCTCGATTTTTGTGCACTCGATAATCATGCTATGACGGATCATTTACCAGCCACGATGGAATCAGGCAATTCCCCAGAATTTAAAAGAGTACGATTGAAATGCTCCAATCGAAGCAACATTCTACTATAATCACCGTCCTGGCAGGAATCTAGCCAAAAGAGCCTGGGGAGGATGTCTATCCCCCTCCCCTCCCACCCCGACAAAGGCTTATTGCCTCGACCAATGATCACTGAAGCGTAAACAAAAATTAAAAAGTCGAGTTGAAAATTTTCTACGTGAGTTAAAAATGAACAACGAGCAAGGTCAAATACAAACGTTGAGTTAGAAAACGGAAAGATAAGTGTACAACACATCTTCAATAATGTGAAATCTGAAAGAAGGGTGTAAAATTTTGAATTGAGATGTAAAATTCAATTGTTGAAGTTGAAAATTTAAATGATGAAGTTAAAATCCAAACAATGAATTTTGGCGGGGATCGTACGCCATAATATTTAGATTATTTTTTGTAATTGGCCAGAACAGCGTTTTGTGTTACCCATTTGTCCAATGAAATGTAGTCTTATATTCGTAAGTAACCTAATGCTGACGTGTTGCATAAGTTGATGACCTTGACGATCCTTCGACTGAATAATTTTCTTCTCTTATTTGAGATACTATACCAATTTATTTTTCAACGCAAAACAAAACCCAAAACCGGACCGAATATTTTCTGCTCAATTTTCCTAACGCAACTTACAGTCAAGTGATTATCCATGTTTAAATGAAGTTATGAAAACAGATCGTTCCAATTGCTTGAGAAATAGGAAAGAGAAACTTTATGAATATGCTATCGATATTTTCAACTCACCATGAAATTTAAATGTTGCGAAAAATTTTGGAACTACATTGGAAGTCATGAACACTCAAAAGAACCTTTATTATGACAACACCAGACAATTTTATTAGTTACAAAAATTGTTTTTGAATTGAAAATGTCTATGTCCGTTTTCTTATTTGTAAGTTTAAAATTAGAAACCTTCATCAATTTGCTTATGGACGACTCGTTTTTTCTTTACAAACACTGAAGTAAACCTACCATTGACACAGTTGCCAACAATTAACGGCATGTGGACAGTTTAGCTTATTGCTTTATAAAATTATTCCATCAAATTTGTTCTCTGTTTATGATTCTACATTAACCACAATTAATTTAGCACGTGAAATACAAGAAAGATGGAATTTTACTGGAATTTACTGAGTCTAATGACCTGTTTATATCTGGAGAAAATAACTGGATCGCATGATTTTTCACGAGTTGATCCTTCGGCAAACAGCATTTCATCCGTGACCAGCATTCTAGTTTAAAAACCTAATGCTGCCAAACATTTATGTTTAGTTTCCAGAAAAGCGCTCTAGCGAAACAACATATATGAAAGTACATCTAAGACAGTCACCAACCTCTCTTGTAAACTTGCGTCTCTGGAAATCTGCAGACAGTAATCTTTATACTGGAGAGAAAGGAGCCAGAGATGTAATAAATAATATTAAACCAAGTAAAGAAGCAGGGAAAATCAAGTTTGTGGCTTACACGGTCAACCGAGTAGCTCTTCTCTTGTCCTTGTTTAGAACTGGAGTAGAATGAATCTCGATAAAACAAGTTTGAGAAATGAAAACAACTTTGTTTAGATTCAAAGTTGCATTCTTACGAGGAATTTTATTGGCTGGACAATGTTTTGTTAGCATTTTGTCCAATGAAATGTAGTCTTATAATAGTAAGTTGCCTAATGCTGACGTGTTGCATAAGTTGATGACTTTCACGAACCTTTGACTGAATAATTTTCTTCTTTTATTTGAGATACTATACCAATTTTTTTAACGCAAAACAAAACCAAAAAACCGGACCGATTATTTTCTGCTCAATTTTCCTAACGCAACTTACAGTCAAGAGACTAATAATGTTTAAATGAAATTGTGCGGGATTTAACTGAGTCTAATGACTTGTTAATATCAGGCTGAGAAAATGAGAGACAAAACTACGTATCTTTTTGAAACAAAGTTGCGCATTTGGATCGCACGACTATTCACAAGTCGATGTTTGGGTAAATATAACTTCATCTGTGATCAAAATTCTATTTTTTTAAAAACCTAATGGTGCCAAACATTTAAGTTTAGTTTCCAAAAATGCACTCCAGCAAAACAGTATATATAAAGGCACATTTAAAGCAGTCACTAACCTCTCTTGTAAACTTACGTGTCTGGAAATCTGCAGACAATAATCTTTGTACTGGAGAGGAAGGAGAAAGAAATGTTTGATTTAACATTAAATCAAGCAAAGAAGCAGAGAAAATCAAATTTGTGGCTTACACGGTCAACTGAGTAGCTCTTCTCTTGTCCTTATTTAGAACTGGAGCAAAGTGAATCTCGATAAAACAAGTTTGAATAATGAAAACAACTTTGTTTAGATTCAAAGTTACATTTTTACGAGGAATTTCATTGGCTGGAACAATGTTTTTGTTAGCATTTTGTCCAATGAAATGAAGTCTTCTATTTGTTAGTCCCGCTGAATTTGTAAACGACAACTGGAAAAGAAAACAAAGAACTGTTTGTTACATTCTACTCTTAATAAATGAAAAAATTGAGAAAAGAAGCAGACTGAGGCGAAAAAAAAAATTTAGCAGTAACTTACGCCGTCAGCCACCGAGTCACTTTTTGTGTCCATGCTATTAATTTTAGCCCTCCAGTTGACAAATAAAGTGATTGTGGACAAAACAGATTTGTGAATTAATTTCGCAACTATATTTTGAGGGACGTTTTCTGGAAAGTATTCTTAAAGGCAGTGTTATTCGACAGAAATCAATTCTACCTTTCGCATGGTTACAAGCTACTTTTCACATATGAAGCGAGTTTGACAAATAATTATAACCTTTAAAATATATACCTCCAGTAACTGTATTTATTACGCTTAAACAGCAAGGAATTAGTGTTTACCTCTTAATTTTCAGCATTCTGTCTCAGAACTTGCCAAAGTAATGACGTTCCCTCGTGTTTTATAGAAGTTCATACCGTTGGGCTTGCTGTATCGATCGTCACTTGCTGTAAAGAAGTTTAATAGCCGGATTAAAGACATAACTGTAGCCTAAGTTAAAATATGTTTACGTGGCGGCCAGACGGTCTTCATGCAAATCAAAACTCTCAAAGCGGGTAGCGAAAAGAGTAAAAAGTGTTGCAGCTATTTAACTCTCATTGGATGGTTATTTTCTTAAATTAAGCTTTTCCCAGACGAAAAACGCCGGTTTCTTGAACGCTCCAATAAGTACTTGTTCCAAGCCGTCGAGTGCTCCAATGTAAATATTTGCAATTTATATTTTTGTAAGTGAATTGTTTGATAGTGTATATTTGAGTTCCGGGTGATTGCGTTTGTTTGACAGGATTTATATCGCAAATAGAATGTGATTTATTATAATTAACTCTTCAGTCGGGCTATAACCACTCGACATAATTAACACTTCCTGTTTCTGCCAAGGACGATTTACGATTAACCACCCATATAGTACAGCAGAGTAGTAGTAGTATTACTTTTTTTGGATTTTTATTTAGGGGAAAAGAACCGATAGCTAGAATGGATCATAATTGAATAATCACGATTTCACTCACTCGTCTTTATGACTAAACAAACAGGAAAAGATTACCATACACGCAGACTTTAACGTGACACGCGTGACTCTCAGTCTTTCGCGCGCACGTTCATTGAAGAATCGTGTGCAGTTCGATCTCGAGTGCGATACCACAACTGGGGAATTTACATTTAAGATTGACTAATGACTTTTTAGTGGAAATGTTCAAAATATGTTTCCTTACGAACTGAATTTGAAGTTTTCCATGATCACATTTGAACGCGCGCTATCGACGAAGAGATGTAGAAGGTATGTGAACTGACTAGGCAGTGGGGGTGGGGGTAGGGATGGATAAAAATGCGACTGCATGTTTCCCAACGTAAACATATCTAAACTCTAAAAAAATTATTCAGTAAGTCTTTTTTACGACTTTTAAAGTTCACAGACCGAATAATACAGATAAAAAGAAAGACAGCTGGTCTTATTGAGTGAGAAAAAAAGAATGTTCGTGTTCTGGTGTGGCGCCCTATTTAAAGCGACTGTGTCACGGATTTTAGGCATGGAAAATGACCAACAAATTCAGTTAAATATAAAAAATAACCTCTTAAAACAGTGAAGGGACATTTCAATAACACAGCAAAAACAAAAGAAGGTACGGATGGCAAAAAATGAAAAAGATCGAAACGGATTGTGATATGGGCATCTTGTTGGGATGAACAGTTTTCAAAGTTAGTCTCTTTTGCTTGTAAATTAAATTATAACGCCCAGAGACACATTTGGTTGCAATAAAGCTATGGTTTTGTCATTAAGATCCATAGAAGTAATTTCTTTGCAAAAATTAAGTTTTACAGCGAGTATTTGGCAAAGCTTAATAAAATAATCTTAACTCAGCCGTGACACAGTCCCTTTAAGCATTTCTAAATTAAAATGAGTGTAGTTAATTCAAAGAGATGCTTGCTGCTCCGGTTTGGCAATTGTAGAAAAAATTGCCGTAAAATCCGCCTTATGCTTGTGTTGTCTGTGTTGTTTTTAAACAATGAGAAAATTGTTCCATTTGAATGCTTTTGATTTGATTCCCTAAGATTGAATTTCGCGCAACAAACCTTTTTTACAAGGTCCAGTAGCAACAGTTAATGATACTACGTTTGTTTTTATTTTTTGTTCTCTCGAAAACGTACTGAGTTTGTTCCAATTATCTTTGGACAGATTAGAAAAGTTTGCATTTTGGTTGATTTTACAGTGATCGTTTGACTACCCGGCATCACTAGTGCTTTTAAGACTGACTTTATGGCCAAGAAAAAATTGTAAACAATTCAGATGTCAGGAGGCAAAATCAGTCCTTCAAGAGAAATATTGGAAGCACCGCACCAGGAATCTAAGGGCAATTAAAGAAAAAAAAGTTAAACAAAATTGGAAACGAAATTTACAACTGAGGCGAAATTGAAGAAGTACAGTTGGCCGGGCGTTCAGAGATATGTGTGTTCAAGAAAATTATGAGTGGGTAAAAATCAATTTTTTTTTATTTTGTCGTCCAAAAGAAGGCCTAAAAAAAAAAAAATCCAAAACAAAAACAAGTGACTACAGGTAACAGTTTTGAAACTAATAACTTTGTCTTCAGTACTGGCATTTATCGTTTTGCATTATAGTTTTACGTGATTTGTGGAATCTTGTATTATCGCAATTTTTTTTACCCTTTTTCTTTTTTAGCTTTTTCTATTTAGCTATACTTTGTAGCTTTCATTTTAACCATGTAGACTTTCTTTTTGGCTCCTTTCAGCCTTAACCCTATTCAGACCGGGCTTTTTTGGACCTTCTTAGACCGGGGGGGGGGCTTCGGAAGCCCCCCCTATGTAACTTCCAGAATATTAAAGCAATCGCCATGAAAATAATAGCATGTATTGTACGTCCGAAACTCTTTCTTTTGGTATACGTCACATGGGATGGTGACGTCACATCACGTGACAATTACATCATGATGTCAACACAGCCGCCATCTTGGATCCGCCAACTTGGATTTCAATTTTTTTTCCAAAATGCCAGAAAACCACCCAAAAACATTGCAAAGTACTCAAAATGAATAAAAATGTGCTTTAAACCCGTAAAAGTGTAAAAATAATGCCATTTAAGTTGTTTTTTATTAACAGAAACACGGAAAATTACAAATTTGGGAAAACATGCCTGTCAAAATGCCGTTGCCATGGTGATGTCAAGTTCCTGACACATCATCCAACCCTACCAATTTGTTGCCAGATAAATTTTAGGAAAACTCAGAACGTTTGGCCGCGTTTGGTTAAATCTTAAAAAAGTAATAAAAGTTCAAAGTCAGCGCGGGCCTCAAAAGCCCCCCCCCCCCCGGTCTGAATAGGGTTAACAAATTTTCGAAATTTTTCTAACTGTTGTAATTTTCGAAGTCTTCTGTGACACTGTGGAAATCACTTGCGACCTCAATGCGTCTTTACAAATCTTGTAACTTTTGAATTTTTTTTCGTAATTTTTGCAAGGCCACAAAAAGAGTTCTGCAACTGAATAGCATTAAAAAAACAGACACGTTGCCATTAATCTTCCTGCCTTTTATTTAAAACAGCAAACGAGAAACGATTACAAAGCACACCCAGTAATCAGACGAACGGCTCGTTAAATAATTTAGCGAATTGATCACAGTCCCATTATAAGCGTTTATTGCAGGAATGGATGTTTTGTCCCGACATCTAAGCCTGAGGTTTAGGAACTTCTTCAACATAGATCCGGGACACTGAGTTCCAGCCTGTGAAGCCATCAGCGTTTCCGAAACTGGGACAATTACCGATCCAGAATCCCACGCGCACCTTGCCTTTGTGGATGTTGTTACAGTGACCCTCAATATGGCGGACACGGTGAAGATCTTTAAGATATGATCCACTTCCTTTTGGCATGTACACAACACCGTCAATTGGCAAGGGAGCTGCACATTCAGCACCGTTGAAAGTGAAATACCAGCGTTTGCAGCAACTGTTACAGTTGTAGATTCTCAGGGCACCAGTGAAGTAAACATGGAGGGATGTGTCAGAGAAGTTCTTGGTGAACACACAGTCCTGTGAAAAAGTAACGATAAAAGGAAATTAATAAATAAATCGAAACATAAGTTATTTTTCAGCAAGAGAATGTCCGTGGAATTTTATAAGAGGTTGCTGTTTTTCTCATGCATTTTGAAGTTGCTCACCTTTATACGTAAAGTTTCTTACGTTAGTTATATACCACAGTCAAACACATTATTTTTGATAAACTTATGACCATTAAAAAATTACCTTTATCAGACCGTTGTCTTTGCCGTCGTCTTTTTTCCACACGCACTCTTTCCAGTTCTTAAAAGACATCGCACCAGGAGTCCCAGGGATTCCACTCGACCCACTCTCTCCGCGCTGCCCCTTTTTGCCGGGAGGACCCTGGACTCCAGGTTCTCCTTTAGCGCCATCCTTTCCATTGATTCCAGGAGTTCCTTTGGGTCCTAGAGGTCCCTGGGGTCCAGTCTTCCCTGGGCTACCCTGGTCACCTTTGGCTCCTTCACGGCCATCGCGGCCATCACGGCCTGGTGCCCCAGGGGACCCAGGCTTGCCGTGCAAACCAGGGACACCACCATAATAGAAAGGAGGAGGCTGCTGGGTGGGAATAAGAAAAGTGTCATAAGTTATTTAGGTTTGACATCATTGATATAGATATCACTTTTACTATTTTCTCTATCACAGTACTTTATTATTCTAAGCTAGTTGCTCTGAGTACAATTTTCCAATTTAGTTGAGTCGTTTCCCTGCTTTTACCCTAGTTTGTGTTGGCTCAAATTATTGCCAATTTTTTTGCGGTGTTATGCGGCTATCGGCGACTTGAAAATTGATGATATTGATCAATTGTAAGCCTGTTAGTCTGTTAAAAAGAGGAGCCAAAAAAATCATTAGAGGATGCCTTAATTGTTTTCGCGCTAAACTGTTTATTAGTCAAAACAGTGAATGATATAAAATATCGCATCTGATCTTGCCTAAATCTAAATTAATATTTGGAAAAAAATGTCGTTTTGCTATTTTCAGAACTAGACATGAACACATAACGCAATTAGATGTCACTTACCATTTTGTAGGATGGTTGATTGGTTTTGTTATCTGCTGTGGCGCAGCAAACCAACAATGACATCGCAAACAGAGACAACAAGGAGATCACAGAGACTTTATGCGAAATGAAAGCCATTTCTTCTTCAGGATTTGCTGCAGGAAAAAGTTAGCAGAGACAATATTATTAAAAATGTCGAAATTTGTCGACATAACGATAGCCTGGAGTAAGTCCATAATGCTAATTTGGCTTATAAAAGCATTTGAATTCTGTTTTGTTTTTCAGTCAGATACTTTCAAACAAAGCCTAAAACGACGAATTTTGAAGTCTCTTGCGGGAAACTGAATTTTAAACTTAGCTGATAAAAATGGAAATATACAAAAACATATTTATTGAAACTTTCCCTCTAGCAGGGTCATCTTTTTCGAGTCCTGGCGCGTTTGATATGAACTAATATTGCGTACAAATCTATTTTTTTCAGCAAACGAACGATAATTTTTCTACAGTGATTCTAATTTTCTAAAATTTTGTGCAGATCGTAACACTCGTAGAAGAACCCACTGTTATTCATTATTGAAGAATAAATATAACTCTTCAAAACTATAGGGCATTTTTGACCGTCTTATCATTTCTGCTCCAATCTCGAATGTTATCGATCTTGTGTTTCTAGGTAGTGACAGTTTTGCTATACACTATATACGCAGAACTCTCGGTGAGAATAGTTCGACTTTTTCGGCTAGGTAAACAGGCGTCTGAAGTAAATTTTTCACTGGTAATAGATATCGTGAAAACCGTTTAGCAATTACGAGCAAGAAATACAGAGAAAATGGTCATACCTTAAAGCTCGAAGGGTCGCTTTTCTGTTCCAAGTACCTGTTGAACAACTCACTGTAAAGGAATGATGAGTAAGCTACGTGTACAACTGAGTTTTCAATCTTTCTGTTGCCTTTGGTTCGTGTTCGGACCAGTTTAATGTTGACCTTGAGTCGAAATGTTACAATAGAATATTACATTACTGATAAGGTTTATGACAGTTGCTTTGTCTTTATACAATAGGAAAAAAGATTTTGACTTCCTGTTACGTTGAGTCGAACAAATATAAAGTTATTTTCGGGGTATATTTAAGTTTGTTTTTAGAGATATTCTTTATTTTAATGGGCATTTTTATAGAGGCACAAAGCGAAAAAAATACTTGAAATTCCCGTCCCACTGAAACAGTGAAGTTGCCAAGTTGCTGTATAGACTCGAGTTTTCGTTCGTCACTGAAAAGCGATCTTCGTCTGAGAGATTCTGAGATTAACTGCAGCCTCGATTCGGCTACTATCATTAAATATCTGTTCCCTCGTCATAATGTAACATGTAACTCTGGTTCGCTATAGCCGACTGCATGGAAGTGGGTCGTTTATGGTTTTGCATTTACCATTACTTTTTTAAATTTGTTAAAAATTCTAAAAAAAGGCTGTGTACTTTATAAGGAGTCAGTTTCGTAACAACACATAATAGAAATCGCATCTCATGATTAGTACAAATATTCGTTTGAGTGGACCAACGTTAACTCTAATTTCGTATCGCTGAAATGGTTGATGCCCCTCAACGCACCAAATCTCTCTCAGGGGGTACTGTTCAGTCTCGTTCTCTTGAAAGCGAACAAGCTCCGAGCACTGACTCTTCGACCTTGTATGCGTGTTTCATGTTACTAACCAGTAACAATAACCTTTACAGCGCGCTAAATCTCTGGACTTCGCCCGACAGATGCCTATAGTAATAATTATCGATTGCAGTGTTCGCTTCTAATTGAATATTTCAGTGGTTCATGTTAGTAGTTCTTCTCTATCTTCTTACCGCGGTTTTTTCAAGGTGCAGTAGTTTACTTAATACTTCCATTTAGATTCATTTTAGATTCTTCCGGACTCTTTTATTGAAACATTTTTGGCTTGTTCCTGCTTCTGGAACACGCTAATAAAATTTGTCTCCCTCATACCTGCAGTGAAAGTCATGTTAAAATGACAACCCTCAGTTCTTTCATCACAAAATTCTTCTCATTTGCCATTCTTTTTAGAGGTTTTCGCGAAAAAATGTCACCATTTATTTAGAGCTATAGCAAGTAGAATGCTAGATGGCAGAACTGGATTTGGTACAGTTTTTGGTGATAATAGTTCGCGTAAAGGTCGTATTTCGTATTTCGTATTTCTTTTTAATTTCTTATTTGAAAATGTTATTGAGTAACAGACAAAATAACTGGTTTTGTTGACTTTCCTGGCGTTTTAGTTTGTTTGAGAGATGTTCTTCAATGTAAAGGCAATTTTTGTAGAGGCGCAAGTGAAATATTTTCTGGTTATGCCTGTCCCTCAGAAGTAGGTCGCCAAATCTCGGTTATTCACAGCGTAGACTCGAGTTTTCGTCACTCAAAAACGATCTTACTTTGAAAGCTTCTAAGAATTACTGCAGCCGCAATTTGGCTAATATCACTGAGAATTGAATAGCGATTGGCTCCCTATGTTTTTTTTGATTGCCTGATCCTGATAGTGCTTAAAAATACTATGTAGTCGAGTTCCACAACACAGAAGATATAGTTCCATCAATATGCAAATATTCAGTAAAATGTCGCAAAGTAAAATCCTTGGTAACTAATATCCATGCACAGTTACATGTAACGTACGCCAATTTTTAACGAGCTGATTTTGATAATAAGAAAAAGGGAGAGCTATGAAACTTGAAATTTCTTTAAACATGGTTGTAGCATAGCCGAATGATAACAATTTAGCAGATAAATAAACTCTCGTGATATGGGACAAATTAATGATGTAAAAATCACTAGAGGAATTTCGTTTTAGTTCCTCTCCTTATCGCCCAAATCCGAGATCACGCGGTTTAAAACTTTTCCTTAATCACAAAAATATGATTATTTTGTTAACAAAGAATATATAGCCTGTACTTCAAAGTAACTGATTAGTTTTCTTTTTCTGAAGATTTGATTTAAGAGCTCTTGTTTTGCCACGCTTGTAAACACAGACGAATTTGACTTGTTTGTCAAAAGCCAAATAAAAAATTCCCATTCAGCTCGTTCTTAACTTTGCTGAATGTCAAAATGGTACCTCTGCCTTAAAAAAGGGCTCGTCATGAAGTGCCGAAAAGTCGATATATATGATTACACTTTATCAAATAATTGACATTTCAAGACATGTTGAATCTTTGGCTTTGCTGATGATTGTTCAGTCTCACGGGTTTGTTGGTTTCTAAAGGTTTTTCTATATTATCATTAATAAACATGTCAATCAGATACAGTTGTATGCGTGTTTTTTCCATAAATGTATTTTAACGAAGCAAAATGTTACAACGTTTTCTTTCCCGAAACCAATCGAGTGGATTCAGTACTCTGGCAAATCGATCACACCAACTGTGTATTCATGTTGCCGGTGACACCATACTCCGATTGATCTAAAATTTCTTTTTCTGCAACCCTGCGATATATTAAAATAGATAATTGAAATCGAGAAGCGACCAAGTTATGCAAATTTTAGAGAGCAATTTTTCTGTTCCCGTTTTATTGCCTAGTGTCCTTAAAATCGCTGGAGAGTGTTAAATGTCGGTTGACCTCGCGATTTAAATCTTTCTCAGGCGGAATGATATGGGCTTCATTATGGAATTTCTTGATCTCCGGGCGACGCGTGCTTGTAATTTATATACCGACCTATCAGCCTCGTGGCGAAAATTAGTGTGTAACAACATCTCTTGGCCGATATCTTACAAAATATCAGCCTAAAATTAAAATTACCAACGAAAGTCACATTTGCATGACTCCTTTTACGATTTCTGATTTTTTTCTAGTACAAGGTTGGTTTCAACATGTTGTATCTCGCGAGAAGCTAAAAAAATGTTTTTATTTCTTCCAAATGCACTTAAAATTCAACAAAATTAGACAACACGGAGCATGGGCTTAACATTTTTCCAATGCAAACATCTCAACTCTCTCAACATCTCAACTCTCAACATAAAAATGCTATTTTTGCCGAGAGCTAATTATATATAATTGTTCCTTTTACTTAATTGTGCTAGTTTGAGAAGTCTGTGAAGGGTTAGGGCTCTGATGAGGCACAGAAGAAAACGCCAGAGTAACTAGATTGCAAATATTTCACTTGTGCTGTAGTTCGTTTTGTTAGGGTTGTGATCAGGTACAGAATAAGGCGCCAGAGCAAACAGATTGTCAGCGATAATTCACTTGTTAATTATTTTCTTAGTTTATGTCGTAGTTCGTTTTGTTCGTTTTTTACTTGGCCCTTTTTCTACTCTAATATCTCGATCGCTTAACTAAACACGAAATAATTCAACGCAAAATGAGAGTCACCAGTGTACACGTTGCAAACCTGACTTGGGGTCTTGGGCATCTTTGTCGTTTTATAAAATAAAATTTTCAACTTACCTTCGCATCCTCGTCCTCCTTTTCCCCAGCATCGTATTGTCCGTTGACTTAGTAGTTTTGAAAAATGCTACAACTGTTTCATAATTCACCCTTTTTGGTCAATTAAGCGCTGTTTATCAACAATGAAACGTAAACTAATGAAGCCTTTAGTCTAGTACCTAGGCGTTCTCTTCCCACTAACTCGTGACGTCACGATTAACTATGCATTACGTCACAGCATGTTTCCAGGACCATGGTCGCACCATGCACTTGGTCTACATCGAACGCCTACAGGAATAGGTCGAGTCGGGGTTAATTTCCATTTAAAAAGGTTTTTGTAGTCGGATAAACTGTAAAGTCAAATTGTACTTCTCAGTAAAATTCACACCTTTTGGTCAATTTAGCGCTGCTTGTCAACAATGAAACGTAATCTAATGAAGCTTTAAGTCTAGTATCCAGGTGTTCTCTTCCCACTAACTCGTGACGTCACGATTACCTATGCATTACGCCAAAGCATGTTCCCAGGACAATGGTCGCACTTTACGCTTAATCTACAGCGAACGCGGCTACAATACGTCACGTCTCTCTCACACAGTATATAAAAACATCATGACTGCCGTAGTATATAAGATCCAGAATTCCTAGAATCTAGGACTGGAAACAATGTGTCTTCAGAGCCCTTCGTTTCTCGTGCCAAGGCCTCGCCGCTAATTAATTATAAGAGAAGCGAAATGGGCCATGGAGAGGAGAACGAATTCAAATCCACGTCACCGAATGCTGTCATGCACGAAAAAGCCCATCGCAATAGTAAGAATTAACGGCAATCCCGAAACGTTAATCTCTGTTTTGGAAAACTCTAAATTAACTTTGACGCTCCTTCAGTTTTAAATTTTTGCGATCAGGAAACTGTTTAGAGTTAGTAGCTTCAACTATTTTAAAGAGCGCACGTGTTGTTTACAGTTTCTTTGCAACTGGTTGATTTCGCAGTCAGCTAATGACACCACCGTATATTTTTTCTGAAATACAGTGTTAGGGCTAGTAAATAGTCTGTCAAACATGAAAGCCAAAATCCTTGAATGGGAAGATTTACGATGGCCCCGGTCTACAACCAATCTCCCGGATAGAACACGTCCCAATCAATGTAGGCATTTACGATCTTCTGTGTAATGTTCTCATATAATCACCCCAATCGTAAGACCACTTTTTGAAGTGACAGCGGATATCTAAATGATCAGATCGGGGCGATCATTGGAGAACCAACCTTTAGCGCGGATTTTGGGATAATAAAATTGCTGTTAGTTTACAAACTTAGTTTGATGTCTAATGGCCTAAAACCCCCCTCAATTGGAGGATATAGACGTACACTGATTGTTTTTCTTTTTTGTGAGGTGACGTTCACATGGTTTGAACACGAAGGCGGTGTTCTCAGAACGTGTTTCAGGGAAATCGTACTATGAGTAAGGGTTCAAATGTATCTTTTTATTTCGTCGCTACACGTTAATAAGATCAGAAATCCTTGTATAAGAACCCCAGTCCTTTTGTAACAAATTCTCTCGTTGGTACTCCATGTCTTAGTTGTCTTTACTAAACAACGATTGAGCTTTTCTACAGAGTTAAGGCTCTTTTGTACATTACAGTTCGAGCTTTGGGTTTGATGCTTGGGCTAGGATGAAACTGAGTGTTAGGTAACTTGGTGGTTACAAATTACTGGTTATTAATAACAAACTTGTATTTTTTTGCTTTGTTTATCGCCAGTGAACTTGATTTAAAATAGTGTAGAATTTTGTTTGTATAATTTTTTCCTGGCTAATTCTCTATTTCTTACAATGTAAATAAAACATTGCATTGCCTTCAAGAGCCAGCATTTGAACAAGAAAAGAAAGAACTAGAAGCAAACAATGAAAAAAGAAAATAACTATCTCTTCAAGTTGTCAATCTTTCTGCTTTTTATTTAACTACGGCTGCAAATGTTAAACAATTACAAAGCACACCCATGCTATAAACAGACGAACCACCCGTTAATTAACCAAGTTTTTTAACAGAGTCCCATTAGAAGCGTTTATGCAGGAATGGATGTTTTCTTTCGGAGTCTAAGCCTGAGGTTTGGGAACTTCTTCAACAAAGACTCGGGACACTGACTCCCAGCCAGTGGCGGCGTCGTAGTGTCCCCTAAATCCGGCACAATTAGCGACCCAGAATCCCACGCGCACTTTGCCTTTGTGGATGTTGTTACAGTGCCCCTCAATATGGCGGACACGATGAGGATTTTGAGACTTTACTGCACCCAGGTAAACAACACCTTCAATTGACAGAGGAGCTGCACATTCAGCACCGTTGAAAGTGAAATACCAGCGTTTGCAGCAACCGGTACAACTAGTGACTCTAAGGGTTCCAGTCCAGTAAACATGGAGGGCTGTATCAGAGAAGTTCTTAGTGAACACACAGTCCTGTGCAAAAATATTGAATGATCATTTAGTATCCTCACTACTCAAGTTCAAGTTCGGTTTATCAGTTTTGTCAGAATTTGTGCAGTCATAGAGATTTTGTTGGATAACCGTATGTTCCTTAAAAACTCACCTTGATCAATCCGTTGTCCCTACCATCTTCTTTTTTCCACACGCACTCTTTCCAGTTCTTATAAGGAGCACCAGGATTCCCAGGGATTCCACTTGTTCCACTCTCTCCGCGCTGCCCCTTTTGGCCTTGAGGGCCCTGGACTCCAGTTGAGCCTTTAGCGCCATTCTTTCCTGGGCTACCTTGGTCACCTTTGGCTCCTTCACGGCCATCACGGCCGTCACGGCCTGGTACCCCAGGAGACCCAGGCTTGCCGTGCATACCAGGAATACCACCATAACAAAAAGGAGTAGTTTGCTAGTTTGAAATAAAAAAAGAGTTACGAGTTCTAAAAACTTCGAAACTAAATATAAAAATATCTGTTTTCATACTTCCCCACTTACAGTGCTTTACAATGCTTGAACTATGGTTTACTAATTAAACAAAGACACTGTGCTAACAAAGGTCAACTTAATTTGCAGTATTCCAATACCTAGTCTCCTTCGCAGCGGTTGTTTGGAGGCGTTGCGTGACATCCAAAATAACGGCTTCGAAAAAGACTTTCCTAACACGGACATTTGAAATTTCAGAAAATTGTGGATATGTCAAGTCAAACACCTGTTTTTGTAGATTTCGGGATTTTAACATTTGTGAATAAATATCCCATTTGGGATAGGGGGAGGGGAGGGGGGCATTTAAGGTTTATCTGTCCCTAAAAATACTGTTCATTTTCTACGTATTTGTTCACCATAGTTTAAGACGTTTGCCTACTTTTACGCTAGCTTGGCTACAATTGTCGTCAAAGAATACAACAAATTTGCTGTCATCATGAGCTTACTGGTGACAAGAGAATTTGCTATTTTTGAGAAATTAGCATTTTACACTTAACGCAATAAAATGTCACTTACTATTTTGTTGGATGGTTGATTGGTTTTGTTATCTGCTGTGGCGCAGTAAACCAACAATGACATCGCAAACAGAGACAACAAGGAGATCACAGAGACTTTGTGCGAAATATAGGCCATTTCTTCTTCACGATCGACTGCAGTAAAGGGTAGCAAGACAATATCATTAAAAAAGTCGCCCTTTTTTTGCAATAAGAATAGCATGAAGTAAGTCCTAAAGGCCAATTTCGCTTATAAAGGGTATTTGAATTCCGCTTTGATAACAGTCTTCAAATGTAAAGAATTTGCTTTCTCAATCAGTCACATAAACCGAGCCTATAAGGACGACTTTTAAAATCTCTCGCTGCGAGCTGAATTTTAACTTATAGCTTATAAAAAATGGGAAGATACAAAAGAATATCAATTCAAACTTTCCCTGTACTGTCGAAGCGTTCTTTTTCAGTCCTGGCGCGTACGATGTGAGCTAATAATGTGTAGAAAATATCATTTTTGATCGTCTAATTATTTCCGCTTTAATCTGGAATGATATCGATCTTATTTCACTAGGTAGTGATAATGTTGCTATTTCTACAATTGATACGAACATTCAGTGTGAAAAGGATGAATTTCCTCGGCTTAACAGACATCTTAATTTAATTTTTCACTAGCGATAGATATTGAAAAAAACGTTTAGCAAGTTCTAGCAGAAAATAAAAATAAAATCGTCATACCTCAAATCTCGAAGAGTCGTTTCTCTGTTACAAGTAGCTGTTGAACAACTCAATGTAAAGGAATGATAAGTAAGCTACGTGTACAATTGAGTTTTCAGCCTTTGTGTTGACTTTGGTTCGTGTTCGGACCAGTTTGTTGTTGACCATGAGTCGAGCTGTTTCAACAGAACATTACATTACTGATAATATTTATGACAGTTGCTTTGTCTTTATCCAATGAGAGTGAAGATTTTAAGTTCCTATTACGTTGTGTCGAAAAAATATAAAGTTATTTTTGGATTTTTGGGGTTAAAGTTCTTTTTACAAAGAAACCACGAAGAGGTTTTCAAATAAAAAAAAATTGGATGGTAGATAACATTTTTTCCACTAGCAAGTCCCCGATTAAATTTTCTTGTCCTTTTTTAAGCGGTTCGAGTTAAAAACTCTCAGTTCGCAGTGCCTGTCAACACAGACGGTTTTGACTTGTTTTTTTGAAAGGCAGAATATAATGGAGAAAAAATCACATTCAGGTCTTCTCTTAGGTTTTTTAATTGACACAAGACAAGAACCACTGAATTGAAAAAAGATTTTGATGAAGAACAGACACTATTGATTGGAAGCGCTTAACAGTGTGTTCCTTTCAACTGAGATCGTTTACATTTAAAGATTCAAGGCGCTTTGTTGTTGATTATTCACATCGCACGGGTTGTTTGGTTTCTTGATTGTCTTCACTATTAACCCTATTCAGACCGGGCTTTTTTGGACCTTCTCAGACCGGGGGGGGGGGGGCTTCGGAAGCCCCCCCCTATGTAACTTCCAGAATATTTAAGCAATCACCATGAAACTTATAGGATGTATTGTACGTCCGAAACTCTTTCTTTTGGTATACGTCATGATGTCAAAACAGCCGCCATCTTGGATCCGCCATCTTGGATTTCAAAATTTTTCCAAAATGTCAGAAAACCACCCAAAATCATTGCAAAGTACTCAAAATGAATAAAAATGTGCTTTAAACCCGTAAAAATGTAAAAATAATGCCATTTAAGTTGATTTTTATAAACAGAAATACGCAAAATTACAAATTTGGGAAAACATGCCTGTCAAAATGCCGTTGCCATGGTGATGTCAAGTTCCTGACACATCATCCAACCCTACCAATTTGTTACCAGATAAATTTTAGGAAAACTCAGAAAGTTTGGCAGCGTTTGGTTAAATCTTAAAAAAGTTATAAAAGTTCAAAGTCAGCGCGGGCCTCAAAAGCCCCCCCCCCCCCCCCCCCCCCCCCTCGGTCTGCATAGGGTTAAACATGTCATGTATACTACTGTTTTTATTCAAGCAACGATATTTACTTTTCGCAACTAGTTGTGGAACGTTTCTTTTCGAGATAACGTTGAGATCGCGTTTTATTGTTAAAACTCTATTGTGAATCAATGCATCGTTTTTTTTTTCTGCTCACTCACTCACTCGATCGATTAATTTGTTTCTGTTCCATTAGTGTAGTGGACATAGTTCTCATCACCTAAATTGAAAGAAATGAAATATTTTAGAAATAAGTCAAACCATGGTAACATAAACTAGTAAACTAGTATCCATAGTACTGAGATAAAATTTCGACGGAATAAAAAATGTTGTGTAGGAGTTGACGTCTGTTTTAGAACAACGCCGCACATCGGATAACATCTCGTTGAAAATATTCATTTCATTAGTTTTCATGCCAGTTTTAATTCCTTCTTCATATAAACTTGTAGCTCAGTGTTTCATCACTGGTCTTTTAATATGTAGTTCCCACCAATTTTCTTCCAATGCCATTAAAAATCGAATATTTTTATAGGCGACCACAATTCACTCTTGTACCACGCATGGAAGTGTTTAATGTAACTATCTATAGTATTCAATTTTAATTTAATCATTTAATGCTCCATTTCCAATTTCTTTCTTTCTGGTGACTGCGGTATATTTCTACAGTCAAATAGTTCACTGGATAGATTCATTCAGTCGTTTTGTTTTTGTTTTGGCCTTGTTTTGTCTTCCTTTTTTCTGGAATAAACCAACTACCCAATTTCGCAGTGAAAGCAGCGTTTAGGCGCAATGATGGCTCTTTGCCGATAGCTGAATTTGTCGTGGTCGTTTATCACAGGAAATCATTTGAATTTGCCATTACTTTTTCGCATTTTGCGGAAAATTCTAAGCAAAGGCTGTGTAGCCTTGGTGGGGTCGGTTTCAAAACAACGCGATATGGAGAATGTAAAAATATTCATTTGAGTCTAGCTTCGTTCAGTAAACTCTTTCTGTTATTTTCCAATTGTAATTAATAAGGCTGGCTCTAATATAATCACTGAAATCCTTGATTTCTCTGCACACACGAAATCTTTCTCAGGGGGTGTTCTCTTGAAGGCGAATATGCGCCAGTCACTGCATGACTCTTCAATCTTGCATCAAAAGTGTTTAATGTAATAATTATCGATTGCAGTGTTTGCTTCTAGTTGCGGTATCTTTCAATGATTTTTTTAAGTTGTTCCTATCTATCTTGTGACCGCGGTATATTACCAACATATAGATTCTTAAGGGGGTGTTCTCATTTAGTTTTAATTTCTTCTTAACTCATTTTTCAGTGTTTTTGGCGTGTTTTTTCTTCTTTAGCATGCGGAAAATTGTCTTATTCATACTATATCGGCAAAGAAAGCTTTAAGGCGAAATTAGACAAGTGAGCCGGCAACTTAAGACTGATTTAGAAATTTCTCGGCTATTCACGCTGTATAGACTAAAGTTTTCGTTCGTCACTGAAAAGCGATCTTCGTCTGATTGCTTTTGAGACTCATGAACTGCAGCCGATTTTTGGCTAGTATCAGTGAGAACTGATAATCTGTTCCCTTATCGTAATGTAACTCTGGTTTGCTGTAGACGACTGCATGGACGTGGGTCGTTTATGTTTCTATTTTTTTTTTTAGAAAATTTGTTTCGTTCATATCAGCAGTGAAAGTCAATTAAAATGTTTCACCAAAAAATATTTTCCTTTGCCAATCTAGTTCAGTCTGTTCTAATGTTAGTTCGCGTAAAGGACGTATGTAGTTTCTCTTTTTAATTTCTTGCTCGAACTGACTGATACTTAGAGACGAAAATAATTGGTTATGTTGCGTGTAGTAAGAGAGACATTTTTAATTGTAAAGGCCATTTTTGTAGAGGCACCAGGCGAAAGTTTTCTAGTAATGTCTGTCCAGCAGAAGTTGCCAATTCACGTTTATTTACTCTTATGTTCCCTTCGTTCTTCGATAGCATGATCTGATAGTCCTATCCACAACACGGATGATAAGTCGCATCAGTATGCAAATATTCAGTAAGATGTCGCAAAATAAAATCCTTGGTAACTATAGCTATATACGCGCACAGACATTTATTAGAGTAAATAAATAACTTTCGCTATTTTTATATGCTTTTGAACAAGTTTTTGTCATCAGGAAAATGACTGGCAGGAAAACAGCCGAACGGTTGCGATTAACGTAACAGAAAAATAAATTATCCTGATACGAAAGGTATCTTAAATACTGATCAAAATAACCGGATGAAATCGCTTTTCGTTCCTTCTCTGTATCACCCAAATCCGATGTCACGCTGTAAGACTTAGAATTTAATTTGACATATATAATAATTTTGTTTATGAACAAAGTAAAGTTGTCCACTTCAAAGGAGCTCTTGCTTTGCCACGCTTCTCAAAACAGACGATTTCAATTTGTTTGCTTGTTAAAAGATAAATGCAATTCGTATCTAGCTTATTCTTATCTTCGCTTAATTGTCAAAAGGGTACCTTTGCATAAAAAAAGATCGTCATGAAGTGTTCTAAAAAGTTATATGTATGACAACATTTAATCAAAAAAATTGACATTTGAAGACAGCCGAATCTTTGCCTTTTTTGATGATTGTTCAGTCCCACGGGTTTGTTTGGTTTCGTTAGGTTTTTCTATTTTTGCATTTATAAACATGTCAGTCAGATACAACTGTACGTGTTTTGCATAATTTCATTTTAACGCAGTAAACGGTTACAACGTTTATTTTATTTTTCTTAACTATTTGTGAGACTTCAGTACTCTGGCAAATCGATCACTTCAGGCTTCGTATTGTCGTTGACTCCATACTCCGATTGATCTCAAATTTCTCCTTCTGCCCCCTTGCGATATACATAATTAAAATCGAGAAGGGACCCAAATGATGCAAATATCCAGTTTCAACAAAACATCAGAAAATAACCTCTGTTCCTCTATAAGGCTGAATGATGTTGATCCTGGATTCCATTATCGAGTTTATTGGCGATTTCCGAGCGACGCGTGTTTGCCATTTATGTACTGACTTATCACCCTCGTGGCGAAAATTTCTGTGTACAACTTCTTTCGTCCGACATCTATACAAATATCATGCAGTCGTTACCAACGAAAATTTACCAACGAATATAATCAGCAAAAATCACATTGACATGACTCCAATTATGATTTCTAGTTTTTAATAAAAGATGGCTACACATGTACAAGGCTGTTCTCGACATGTTCAGCATGTTGTATCTCTTAAAAGTTAAACTCTGCTGTAAAAGGAATGGAAAGGAGTACATTGCGATGGGAAAAACACCCTTCGATTCTGTTTTATTCTGCGTCACTAACTCGGTACCGTTGTTTATCTTTCACGAAAAATTCTAACTCGATTTTGGTTTATTACCTTTTGTTGTGAAAATCGGTACATTTTATTGACTACGCCAGAAACCTATATTATATAAATCCGGTAATTTCTTGAATTGTGAGAAGCTAAAAAAGCTTTAATCTGTTTTTTTTTTCCTTTCAAATGCATTCAAAAATACCCAGAATTAAACAACACGGAGCATGGGCTAAACATTTCCCACCGCAAACATTTTAACTCTCTTCTTGCCGGTAATCATAAAATCGTTATTTTCGACGAGAGCTAATTAATAATAATTGCTTTCTTTTAATTGCGCTAGTATGTGAAGTTGTAAAGGGTTAGGGCTGTGATCAGGCAAAGAATAAAGCGCCTGGGTAACCAAATTGTCAGCAATAATTTACTTGTTTATGTTGTAGTTTGTTTTGTCCGTGTTTTATTTGGTCCTTTTTTTTACCTTAATATCTCCGTATAGTCTAACCAAACACGAAATTATTCAGCGCAAAATAAGAGTCATCAGTGTACACGTTGAAATACTGAGGTGAGGTCTTGTGCATCTTTTTCGCTTTAAAAAAATTAAAGTTTCAACTTACCTTTTCATCCTCGTCTTTCTTTTTCCCCGCATCGTATTGTCCGTCGACGTAGCAGTTTTGTAAAAATGCTCAAACGCGGAAAATCACATTTGGATCAACAATGAAACGCAATCTAATAAAGCTTAATGAGGCCATTTGCCTAGTACCCAGGCACTCTCTTCCCACCAACTCTTGACGTAACAATTACATATGCATTACGTCACAACATGTTCCCGAGACCATGCTCGTACTATGCAGACTCGGCACCAGTAAAACAGTACCATATTCGCGCGTGCCATATTCATGATTGAAAATAAAAATGTTACGTTTATTTCTGGTTTAAAAATGTTGAAAATGTTCTAAAAATTTCGTAATAAGTCCCATCGTTTCGGCTAAAACTTTAGCCTTCATCAAGGAAAGTGAAAAGGAATTTGTAAAAAGCACGTTTTGATAATAAAAATTATGCAAGTGTTAATTTCCCACGCTTCTTAAGAAAATGTGTCTGTAATACCGGTCTGCCCGATCTGGTTTATAAAATAGATTTCGCTCATCTCTTGTGTGTTGTAAGACTTTCATGTACTAAAAACACAATTCACTTGACCGGATCATTAATTTTTTCGAGTTTTTAAGGATTTTCGGTTCACCCGAACGAGCGCTTGTAACGACCACTGTCAACGCTTAAATTTATCACAACTTTGAAATTAATTAAAAAAGAACTACCAACTTCTGTACCAAACAAACACCACAGCCTGTTGAATTATGTCTTTTTAATTGATCACACCAACTTCCACGAACATTGAGCTCGAATCAAGCCAGCAGGAAAACATTAACGACACCCCTATCACACACATTGATGAAACACTTGAAAACGGCTCAGATTCAAAGCCGAAAAGTAGATGTAATAGAAAATGTTCCTAAAGAAAAAAACCCTTCTGGTATCGTCTTAATGAAATATTTACAGCTGTGTAAATTTGCCCAATTTTGAAGATTTTCATGTTTGCAGCCATTTTGAGGGACTCGTCAGGACGAGGAGTTTCATCAACTGGCCTCGCAGACATACCTCACACCATCAGAAATAAACAAAGAATAGATATAAATGCATTACAGTTCAACTGAAAGAGAATAAATCGTGTTTACAAATGAAAACTTGACTTACATTTCAACGATTTCTACGGGCGTAAGGTCATTGTTGTTCGAATTTCGCTTGATGATTCCAGTGATGAGTCGGTTACGCCAATTTGTACTTGTGCGTAAGATTCCCAGGACTTAGATAGTGTGGTCAGAACTTAAACAATGTTCCACTAAAGCTCGACTTGTGCGAGTTTTTATTTTATACCGCTATTTGATGCTTTTTGAGTCTGGTAGAAAATTTTCGTTTCGTTTTCCCGATATAGCTCTTGTCACAACCTTGGCAGGGGACTGAATAAATTGCGCCACAAGTCTGATCTTTTGGGACTGGGTCTTTCGGTTTGGGAAACAAATTACCGATGGTTTGGTGTGGTTTTAAATCAACTTTTATATTATGATTGCTCAAAATTTGCTTGATCGGTTCCGCGCAGGTGGACGTAAAAACAAGCCTACTTCAAGCCGTAAAATTAGACAAAAATTAAAAAAGTACAGTACTGAAGGAGGAATGGCAGAGGATGGAGGTGGGAAAACACCTCGAAGGTTAACGTTAATGAAGTAATGAGGATGAACACATGTCCGCCGCTTTACAAATACTGATTTACTACCTTCAGGACAACCATATGGGATAAAAATAACACTAAAGCGCCAGCGCCAGCCTCTACATAAAGGTCGTTAGGGAGAGGTCCATTATTAATCTCGTGGTTTTTTAAACTTATTCGATACTAGTCATTCTTCTTCTGCGTCTCGTTTATTTAGTTTTATCACATTTTATAAGTTTTATGGCAATTTAACCCTATACAGACCGGGGGGGGGGGGGGGGGGCGGAAAGTGCCCGCGCTGACTTTGAACACTAATAACTATTTCAAGATTGAACCAAATGCTGCCAAACTTTCCGAATTTATCTAAAATTTATCTGGGAATAATTTGGTAGGATCGGTTGCTGTGTCAGGAACTGGACGTAAACATGGCAACGACATTTTGACAGGCATGTTTTCCCAAATTTGCAATTTTTGTGTTTCTATTAATGAAAAATAACTTAAATGCAATTATTTGCACCTTTTTACGGGTTTTAAGCACAATTTTATGATTTCGAGTTGTTTACCAGTAATTTTGGGAGGTTTTCTGACGTTTTGAAAAAGTTTCGAAATCCAAGATGGCGGATCCAAAATGGCGGCTGTTTTAGCATAATGATGTCATTGTCACGTGATGTTACGTCATCATCCCACGTGACGTATACCAAAAGTTAGATTTTCGGACATACTATATATCCTGTAAGTTTCATTGTGATTGCTTAAATATTCTGGAAGTTACAGGGGGGGGAGCGGAATCCCCCCCCCCCCCCGGTCTGAAAAGATCCAGAAAAGCCCGGTCTGAATAGGGATAATAAGGCCCCGACTCCAGTCCATATCGGTCCAGCAATGTTGAAAACTGAAAGATTCAGACCACTGAAATATTGCCTGGTAGCAAGCAGTCACGATTTTCGCTTTTCATGTGTTATTATGACTTATGCTCTGTCTAATACTTTGGAACACTGAACGCGTTTTTTATAGCAAAGTGCATCGCAGGGTTACGACGGAACTAACTTCGCTTTTTGATCTCCATTTCGTTATTTTGTTTCTAGCTATACTTTTCGTTTAATCGTATACAAAACATGGCATCTCTTTTTAAAGGATTAAGATAGTTTTGCACTGATAATAGAGCCAAAGAGCCCTCGCCAAAGCTAGGGGCCAATTCTATAAAACATTTACACGTGTAATTTACAAGTGTAGCTATTGTTTTTAGAGATCAAAAACAAAAGCTACACTTGTAAATTACACTTGTAAATGTTTTATTGAATTATTCCCAGCAAAACAACAACAATGAAAAGAAAATCAAAGAAAAGAAGACTGAGAAAAATGCCTATCAGTCAAGCACCCATATCTTTGCCAATCATCCTGCGTTTTATTTATTACATGATAGTCAATAATTGATAGTTAATAACATATGATAGTTAATAATATCATTAAACTGGAAATAATAAAAAGCACAACCACTAAACAGAACAACCACTCGTTATATAATTAAGCACTCTATCATCGTCCCATTATAAGCGTTTATGCAGGAATGAATGTTTTGTCTCGGGATCTAAGCCTGAGGTTTAGGAACTTCTTCAACAAAGATCCTGGACACTGACTTCCAGCCTGTGAAGGCGTCAGCGTTTCCATATCCGGGACAATTACCGACCCAAAATCCCACGCGGACCATTCCTTTGTGGATGTTGTTACAGTGCCCCTCAATGTGGCGAACACGGTGAAGATTCTGAGTCTTTCCACCAACGTCCAGATAGACAATACCGTCAACTGGCAGAGGAGCTGCACATTCAGCACCGTTGAAAGTAAAATACCAGCGTTTGCAGCAATTGTCACAGCTAGCGATTCTAAGAACCCCAGTCCAGTAAACATGGAGGGATGTGTCAGAGAAGTTCTTGGTGAACATGCAGTCCTATGAAAAATAAACAAGGAGCTAAGAATTAGAGAAATTGGCAATCTATTTCAGATGAAGCTGGAGTTTTCCTTTGTGCTTCAGTGCTTGGGAAGACACTAAACTCTTATTGTTACGATCAAGTTATACGGTAAAAATACTGCAATACAAAACTCTTTTCGTATTAAAAGCAGATGAATAATACAAAAACAATATTTACCTTGATCAGACCGTTGTCTTTGTCGTCATCCAAGTTTTTCCATGCGCACTCTTTCCAGTTCTTATAAGACACCAGACCAGGTGTAGCAAAGATTGCACTTGTTCCAGTCTCTCCGCGCTCCCCTTTTTGGCCGCTAGGACCCTGGACACCATGTTCTCCCTTTGGTCCTTGTAATCCAGGAAGTCCCATTGGTCCAGTCCTTCCCGGAGTTCCCTGATTTCCGTCACGACCGTCACGTCCATCCCGTCCGGGTATCCCTGGCGAACCAGGCTTGCCATGTGTGCCGGGTTGACATGCGCAGCAGTAGGAAGATGGCTTTGAATAAAGCGACTATCTGGTTAGGTGGAATGATATGTATGCATTTTTCGGGGCATTGAAATTAAATTTTGAAGGGCTGCATTGCATCTCTTCCTAATCGTTGTTTTGTTTAAACGGACTATGTCACGTGGATTTCCAAGTTTTTTGGTCTAAACTGTTCTAAAATAAGTGGTAAGCAACATTACTCTTGAAAAACATTGTCGTTGAACATTTAACGGAAAATAAAATCTTTATTTGGGGATAAAAATCAAACTTCGGCTATAAAATATCGATTTTTTTGAGGCCGCGCGGACCGCACATGTAACTTGGAAACGTTGGCTAATGTTTTTAAATTGCAATCCATTTCCATCCGCAGCCAAACGCTCTTTTTAACAATTTTAGTGCTGTAAAATATCAATTATTAATAAAAATGGACCATTATTTTTAGGTTTACTACGACACAAATATAAATTTGGGCTGTTCAAAAATCTGTTAAAATCTGTAACATAGTCCCTGTAATTACAGCCGAGAAGTCTCACGGTTTTAATAATAGCATTTTGGACCAAGAGTGAAAGTTAAATGAGTTGCATAACTATACCGTGGCTTGGTCGCCGGTTTTCTTGCCGTTACTTTTTCCCTGCGCAAGACAGAGTGTAGCCAGCAAAATAAGCAATATCTTTGACATGGTGGTGAGCTGTGAATAAGTGTGTGCAATAAATTAGCTCGACCCTTGACCTACCAACTATTTGGTTCAGTCGACCCCACTAACAATCATGTCACTTTTATTCATAGTAACAGAAGCTTCTGATAGTAATCAACGCACTTGTAATATCATTAGATTGCGAAGGTAGGGTTAAAAAAATTCTGTTCAAGATGGACGTTATTACATATTACAGAGACGATCTGTAAAAAAACCCACCCCCACCCGTTAGGCTAGGACAAGTTTTATTTGTCCGGAAATAACCTCCTTTGATTACAAAACTACTGCCAAATGTCAAGGATTCTAGAATTCGAGATTTCAATCATGCATCACAAGGTCCACATTAATAAGCAACTATTGAACGAGAGGATAAAACCTTCGCGAAATTGCCAAGGCATTTTCGCTAATACTGATCTCAACTAACTCACAAAGAATATAGCTCTTTAATTTGAAATTCAAGCCGTGCAATAGTTATACGAAACAAACAGTCGTTAACCAATGAATATTTCCATTATTTCTGTAGCTTACCGGCTGGACAGAGTGGATTAAGGGACAGAAAATTAAAAAAATATAAAGAATAGAAGCAAAGAAAATAAAGAAAGGGAAAATTACAGATAAATAAGAATTTACTCGTGAAAAAATCCAAATAACCATTTGCAGAAAAATGTCCGGTAAGGCAAGATTATTTTTCATCATCATCATTTTTTGCGGGTCCAAGAGAGGCCCGCAACCCTAATTTTGACAGGGACCAGCGGAGTGCATATTAAACAGTCGAATGACGAGAAATGCTTTCTTGTTGAACTTTGCCGTGTAGATGGTCATATCATTTGTCCAATATGTGGAATGAAGCATTTCATTTGCTTGGTCACCAAACGAGTATTACGCATATGACGATCGAGTTCGATTAACAGCATCATTCAGTTAGTTCATAAAGTGTATACAATTTTTTAAAAAAACGGCTGAATTTATGGGGGGAACAGTGAAAACGGAAGTTTCGCAATGAAGGATAAAGACAACCTAGTCCCCAGGCGCTCTTTCTTTCCCCGTTGTCCGCGCAAAGTCTGGGATGAATTGGGCGAGTGCTCTTCGGTGACGTCACGGTCACGATGGAGCCCAGACTCCCTTGAGCCAAAAATGCGCAGGGACGTCGAAGCTGGGGCAAAGCATGCTTTTCCTAAAAACCTTTTTGCTGTCAAACATGCAATAGACAGCCCCTCACAATAGTGAGCCTTGATTAACGATAAGCACAATTTTAACGGCATCATCTCAAAAAAAGGGTAAACAAATCATTTTCACCCTTCTAGTGGGAAAAGAAATTTAAATTTGACGCAAATAAACTGGCGAAAGTGTTTTGAACATGGTAGCGGTGTTTTCAGAAAACGCTTCTCAGTAAATCATCACTGGTAAGGGTCTAAATATATCTTTTGTTCTCGTCCTCTCAAGTGAGTAAAGGGGCAGAGATTCTTTTGTGAGATTCTCTAAGTAGTACTCCTTGTCTAAGTGACATTCCAGAGCTTTGCTTTGGAGTTAAGTCTTCTTTGTACTTCACCGTTTGAGTTTTTTGGATGAAGCTGTGTCTGTTGGCTTGGTGGTTCCATTTCAATATTAATCGCGTATTTTTGTGCTTGCTTGTCGCCAGTGAGAAGCATTTTGTTTGTTTTCCATGCACTCTTTTTTGGTAGTTAACTTTTTTTTCCTCAATTAAAAACAAAACATTACATCGTTTTCTGGTGCCAGTTGAACGAGAAAACAAAGAACTAAAAGAAAACAAACAAACAAATTAATAGAGCAATCATTTCTTCAAGTTGTTACTCTTCCTGCTTTTTATTTAACCGACAGCTGTAAATCTGAAACAATTACAAAGCACACCCAGTAATCAGACGAACCACTCGTTATATAATTAAGCAACTTATTACAGTCCCATTATAAGCGTTTATGCAGGAATGGATGTTTCGTCTCGGGATCTAAGCCTGAGGTTTAGGAACTTCTTCAACAAAGATCCGGGACACTGAATTCCAGCCTGTGTTGCCGTCAGCGTTTCCATAATGAGGACAATTACCGATCCAGAATCCCACGCGCACCTTGCCTTTGTGGATGTTGTTACAGTGCCCCTCAATATGGCGGACACGATGAAGATCTTTAACATTTGATCCACTTCCTTTAGCCATGTACACAACACCGTCAATTGGCAGGGGAGCTGCACATTCAGCACCGTTGAAAGTGAAATACCAGCGTTTGCAGCAACTGTTACAGTTGTAGATTCTCAGGACACCAGTGAAGTAAACATGGAGGGATGTGTCAGAGAAGTTCTTGGTGAACACACAGTCCTGTAAAAAAGTAATGATAAAAGGAAATTAATAAATAAATCGAAACATTAGTTATTTTTCAGCAAGAGAATCTCCGCGGAATTTTATAAGAGGTTGCTGTTTTTTTCATGCATTTTGAAGTTGCTCACCTTTATACGTAAAGTTTCTTACGTTAGTTTTATAGCACAGTCAAACACATTATTTTTGATAAACTTATGACCATTAAAAAATTACCTTTATCAGACCGTTGTCTTTGCCGTCGTCTTTTTTCCACACGCACTCTTTCCAGTTCTTAAAAGACATCGCACCAGGAGTCCCAGGGATTCCACTCGACCCACTCTCTCCGCGCTGCCCCTTTTTGCCGGGAGGACCCTGGACTCCAGGTTCTCCTTTAGCGCCATCCTTTCCATTGATTCCAGGAGTTCCTTTGGGTCCTGGAGGTCCCTGGGGTCCAGTCTTCCCTGGGCTACCCTGGTCACCTTTGGCTCCTTCACGGCCATCGCGGCCATCACGGCCTGGTGCCCCAGGGGACCCAGGCTTGCCGTGCATACCAGGGACACCACCATAATAGAAAGGAGGAGGCTGCTGGGTGGGAATAAGAAAAGTGTCGTAAGTTATTTAGGTTCGACATCATCACCATAGATATCACTTTTACTATTTTCTCTGTCACAGTGCTTTATTATTCTAAGCTAGTTGCTCTGAGTACAATTTTCCAATCTAGTTGAGTCGTTTCCCTACTTTTACCTTAGTTTGTGTTGGCTCAAATTATTGTCAACGCTTAGAATTGTTTGCGGTGTTATGCGGCTATCAGCGAGTTGAATATTGATGTTTATGATCAATTGTAAGCCCGTTAGTCTGTTAAAAACAGGAGCCAGATCAGAGGAGGCCTTAATTCTTTTCGCGCTCAACTGTTTATCAGAAAAACAGTGAATACCGTATTTTCTCGATTAAACGCCGGGCCCCGAATAAACGCCGGGTCTCCAAGTTGTATTTGAAAATAAACCCCTTAGACAATTATTTAAGGTTGAATATGCTTTAAAATTAATGTCTAATTATATAGCTGTCAAAAATAATGAATAAAAATCATTTCTTACAAACATAGGGCTTGAAAAAACTCCTGAATTCAAATAAACGCCGGCCCTATAGGGCCAAGTTTGAAATAAACGCCGGGGGCGTTTAATAGAGAAAATACGGTAATATACCATGTCGCATCTGATTTCGCCCAAACCTAAATCAATGTTTAGAAAAAAAAATGTCGATTTGCTATTTTCAGAAATAGACATGTACGGCATAACGCAATAAAATGTCACTTACCATCTTGTAGGATTGTTGATTGGTTTTGTTATCTGCTGTGGCGCAGCAAACCAACAATGACATCGCAAACAGAGACAACAAGGAGATCACAGAGACTTTATGTGAAACGAAAGCCATTTCTTCTTCCGGATTTGCTGCAGGAAAAAGTTAGCAGAGACAATATTATTATAAATGTCGAAATTTGTCGACATAACGATAGCCTGGAAAAAAGTCCATAATGCCAATTTGGCTTATAACGAAGCCAAAAAGGACGACTTTTGAAGTCTTTTGCGGGAAACTGAATTTTAAACTTAGCTGATAAAAAAATGGAAATACACAAAACTATATTAATTCAAATTTTCCCTCTAGCAGGGTCATCTTTTTCGAGTCCTGGCGCGTTTGATATGAACTAATATTGCGTACAAATCTATTTTTTTTTTTCAGCAAACGAGCGATAATTTTTCTACAGTGATTCTAATTTTCTAAAATTTTGTGCAGATCGTAACACTTGTAGAAGAACCCACTGTTATCATTGTTGAAGAATAAATAAAACCGTCTTTAAAACTAAAGGGCATTTTTGACCGTCTTATCATTTCTGCTCCAATCTCGAATGTTATCGATCTTATGTTTCTAGGTAGTGACAGTTTTGCTCAGTACAATATATACGCAAAACTTTCGGTGTGAATAGTTCAACTTTTTCGGCTAGCTAAACAGGCGTCTGAATTCAATTTTTCACTGGTAATAGATATCGTAAAAACCGTTTAGCAAGTACGAGCAAGAAATACAGAGAAAATGGTCATACCTCAAAGCTCGAAGGGCCGCTTTTCTGTTACAAGTACCTGTTGAACAACTCACTGTAAAGGAATGATAAGTAAGCTACGTGTACAGCTGAGTTTTCATCCTTTCTGTTGACTTTGGTTCGTGTTTGGACCAGTTTAATGTTGACCTTGAGTCGAACTGTTACAATAGAATATTACATTACTGATAAGGTTTATGACAGTTGCTTTGTCTTTATACAATAGGAAAAAAGATTTTGACTTCCTGTTACGTTAAGTCGAACAAATATAAAGTTATTTTCGGGGTAAAAATTACGCGATGTTTTTCACAAAGAAACCACGAAGAGTTTTTCAAATACGAAAAATTGGATGATAGATAACTTTTTTTCCTTAGCAAGTCCCCGATTGAATTTTCTTTCTGTGTAGACCTAAACGAGCAGTTATTTTTGTTATTTTTGTGATCCGAGTTGGAAACTCTTAGTTTGCAGTGCTTGTCAACACAGACGGTTTTGACTTAAGCTTGCTTTTTGAAAGGAAGAATAATGAGAAAAAATCACATCCAGGTCGTTTCTTCTAATTGTCACAGGACAAGAGCCACTGGATTGAGAAAAGATTTTTTGAAGAGCAGACATTTGTTTTCAGTTGGAAACCTTTAACAGTGTATTTCCTTTTACTAACATGAGATCTTTACATTAAAATATTCATGGCGCTTTGCTGTTGATTTTTCCGCACATCTCACTAATTTGTTTGGTTTCTTCGTTGTCTTTATTATTAAACATGTCATGTATACTATGGTTTTAATTCAACCGACGATATGCGGTATTTATTTTTCGCAACTAGTTGTGGAAACGTTTCTTTTCGCGAAAAAGTTGAAATCGTTTTGTAATAAAATATTATTATTGTGAATCATCACTGCATCATTTTTTGAGCTTGATTTTTTAATTCCATATTTCCATTGATTGATTTTTTTCTGTTCCCTCAGTCTAGTGAATGCAGTTCTTGTCCGCTAAATTAAAAGAAGTGAAATAATTTGGAAATAAATCAAACCAAGGTCATATAATAAAAACTAGTGCATCCGTCTATGTTAAGACCCTTATTTGAAGAAATACGGAACTAAAAATTTGTATATTTTAAAAAAGAGACCCTTTTGGTACTGAGATACAATTGCGCTAGACGTGAGACTAGAAAATGTTGTGTTGGAGTTGACGTCGGTTTTCGAACAACGCGGCATACAAATAACATCTCGGTGAAAATATTCATTCAAGTCAAACATCGCTTATTAAACGCCATTCTCTTATTTCCAGTTTTTACCCCTTTTCATATAAAACGTGTAGGTGTTTTATCATCCATTCGGTCTCTTAATGTTTCGTACTTACATTTTTTTTTCTACTAGTTGCCATTAAAAATCGAATATTAAGAATGTTTAGCGCCGACCACAACATTTACTCTTGGACCGCGCATGAAAGTGTTAAATGCAATGTAACTATCGATAGTTTTTAATCTTAATTGTATCTTTCAATGTCTCTAGGACTTCTAGCTTATCCCAATATAACTTACCGCGGCATATTTTCACATTCAGGAGGTACACTGAATAGATTCATTAGTTTTTTTCTTAATCCTTTATGTTTCTGTTTTTTTTTTTTTTTTTTGCTTTTTTTTCTTGGCTTACTTTTTCTTTTTCTTCTTAAATACACCAACTACCCATATCCGCAAGGAAAGCTGTGTTTAGGTGCACCCTGCCGAGATCTTCATTGATGTGGTCGTTTATCAAAAAAATCATTTATACCATAACTGTTTTTCATTTGCGGAAAATTCTAAGCAAAGGCTGTGTAGCCTTGAAGGAATCGGCTTCAGAACAACACGGCATGGAAATTGCATGTCATGATCAGTACAAATATTCATCTGAGTCGAACATCGTTAAACTCTATTATCTTATTTTCCAATTCTTATTTATATGGCTGGCTCTCATCATGATCACTGAAAACTTTGATTTCTGTAGTGCACCAAATCTCTCTCAGGGGGTGTTCTTTTGAAGGCGAATATGCACCAACCACTGCATGACTCTTGGACCTTGCATGAAAAGTGTTTCGTATAATAATTTTCGATTGCAGTGTTTGCTCCTTTCTATCTTGCGACCGCGGTATATTACCAACGTCTAGTTACTTAATATATTCATTTAGTTTTTCTTCTTAACTCTTTTTTTCAGTGTTTTCAGTGTGTTCTTTCTTCTTTAACATGCGAATTAAATTAGTGTCACTCATTAATCGGCAGAAAGAGCCTTAAGAAACGACGAAAAAACTTAGCCAGCATCTTAGGATTTAGAAGATTGTTCGTTTCTTACAAAAATTCTTCTCATTTGGTATTCTTTTCGACGTTTTTGCAGGCAATTCTCAAACATTTATCTAGACCTTTTGTTAGTGGACTTCGATGGCAGAACTGGATTTGTTACAGTATTTGGCAATGGTCTTTTGCGTAAAGGTCGTTTATTTCGTTTTCCTTTTAAATTTCTCGCTCGAAACTGTTGGGAAGTGAGGAATAATTGGTTCTGTTAGTATAGTGAGCTGTGTTTTCGCCTATTTATTTTGTGTATGAGATATTCTTTATTGTGAAAGGCATATTTGTAGAGGCACCAAGCGAAAAACAATTCTTGTAATGCCCGTCCCGCAGATATCTGTCGCCAAAATTTTTCGGCTGTTCACGCTATATAGACTAGAGTATTCGTTCATCACTGAAAAGCGATCTCCGTCCGAGAGATTCTGAGATAAACTGCAGCCGCAATTGGGCTAATTATCACCGATAATTGAAAATCTCTTCGCTTGTCGTAATGTAACTCTGGTTCGCTATAGACGACTGCATGGACGTGCGGATCGTTTACGGTTTTGCATTTACCATTACTTTGTTAGCATTTGCGAAAAATTCGAAAAAAAGGCTGGGTACCTTATAGGAGTCAGTTTCGTAACAACACATTATAGAAATTGCATCTCATGATTAGTACAATTATTTATCTGAGTGGCCCATTGGTGAACTCTGAAATGGTTGATACCCCTACGCGAACCAAATCTCTCTCAGTGGGTGCTGTTTTCATTCTCTTGAGAGAAAATAAG